>NC_090350.1:45025888-45031497 GCF_035084215.1 Heptranchias perlo
TAGGGTTAGGGTTAGGGTTAGGGTTAGGGTTAGGGTTAGGGTTAGGGTTAGGGTTAGGGTTAGGGTTAGGGTTAGGGTTAGGGTTAGGGTTAGGGTTAGGGTTAGGGTTAGGGTTAGGGTTAGGGTTAGGGTTAGGGTTAGGGTTAGGGTTAGGGTTAGGGTTAGGGTTAGGGTTAGGGTTAGGGTTAGGGTTAGGGTTAGGGTTAGGGTTAGGGTTAGGGTTAGGGTTAGGGTTAGGGTTAGGGTTAGGGTTAGGGTTAGGGTTAGGGTTAGGGTTAGGGTTAGGGTTAGGGTTAGGGTTAGGGTTAGGGTTAGGGTTAGGGTTAGGGTTAGGGTTAGGGTTAGGGTTAGGGTTAGGGTTAGGGTTAGGGTTAGGGTTAGGGTTAGGGTTAGGGTTAGGGTTAGGGTTAGGGTTAGGGTTAGGGTTAGGGTTAGGGTTAGGGTTAGGGTTAGGGTTAGGGTTAGGGTTAGGGTTAGGGTTAGGGTTAGGGTTAGGGTTAGGGTTAGGGTTAGGGTTAGGGTTAGGGTTAGGGTTAGGGTTAGGGTTAGGGTTAGGGTTAGGGTTAGGGTTAGGGTTAGGGTTAGGGTTAGGGTTAGGGTTAGGGTTAGGGTTAGGGTTAGGGTTAGGGTTAGGGTTAGGGTTAGGGTTAGGGTTAGGGTTAGGGTTAGGGTTAGGGTTAGGGTTAGGGTTAGGGTTAGGGTTAGGGTTAGGGTTAGGGTTAGGGTTAGGGTTAGGGTTAGGGTTAGGGTTAGGGTTAGGGTTAGGGTTAGGGTTAGGGTTAGGGTTAGGGTTAGGGTTAGGGTTAGGGTTAGGGTTAGGGTTAGGGTTAGGGTTAGGGTTAGGGTTAGGGTTAGGGTTAGGGTTAGGGTTAGGGTTAGGGTTAGGGTTAGGGTTAGGGTTAGGGTTAGGGTTAGGGTTAGGGTTAGGGTTAGGGTTAGGGTTAGGGTTAGGGTTAGGGTTAGGGTTAGGGTTAGGGTTAGGGTTAGGGTTAGGGTTAGGGTTAGGGTTAGGGTTAGGGTTAGGGTTAGGGTTAGGGTTAGGGTTAGGGTTAGGGTTAGGGTTAGGGTTAGGGTTAGGGTTAGGGTTAGGGTTAGGGTTAGGGTTAGGGTTAGGGTTAGGGTTAGGGTTAGGGTTAGGGTTAGGGTTAGGGTTAGGGTTAGGGTTAGGGTTAGGGTTAGGGTTAGGGTTAGGGTTAGGGTTAGGGTTAGGGTTAGGGTTAGGGTTAGGGTTAGGGTTAGGGTTAGGGTTAGGGTTAGGGTTAGGGTTAGGGTTAGGGTTAGGGTTAGGGTTAGGGTTAGGGTTAGGGTTAGGGTTAGGGTTAGGGTTAGGGTTAGGGTTAGGGTTAGGGTTAGGGTTAGGGTTAGGGTTAGGGTTAGGGTTAGGGTTAGGGTTAGGGTTAGGGTTAGGGTTAGGGTTAGGGTTAGGGTTAGGGTTAGGGTTAGGGTTAGGGTTAGGGTTAGGGTTAGGGTTAGGGTTAGGGTTAGGGTTAGGGTTAGGGTTAGGGTTAGGGTTAGGGTTAGGGTTAGGGTTAGGGTTAGGGTTAGGGTTAGGGTTAGGGTTAGGGTTAGGGTTAGGGTTAGGGTTAGGGTTAGGGTTAGGGTTAGGGTTAGGGTTAGGGTTAGGGTTAGGGTTAGGGTTAGGGTTAGGGTTAGGGTTAGGGTTAGGGTTAGGGTTAGGTTAGGGTTAGGGTTAGGGTTAGGGTTAGGGTTAGGGTTAGGGTTAGGGTTAGGGTTAGGGTTAGGGTTAGGGTTAGGGTTAGGGTTAGGGTTAGGGTTAGGGTTAGGGTTAGGGTTAGGGTTAGGGTTAGGGTTAGGGTTAGGGTTAGGGTTAGGGTTAGGGTTAGGGTTAGGGTTAGGGTTAGGGTTAGGGTTAGGGTTAGGGTTAGGGTTAGGGTTAGGGTTAGGGTTAGGGTTAGGGTTAGGGTTAGGGTTAGGGTTAGGGTTAGGGTTAGGGTTAGGGTTAGGGTTAGGGTTAGGGTTAGGGTTAGGGTTAGGGTTAGGGTTAGGGTTAGGGTTAGGGTTAGGGTTAGGGTTAGGTTAGGGTTAGGGTTAGGGTTAGGGTTAGGGTTAGGGTTAGGGTTAGGGTTAGGGTTAGGGTTAGGGTTAGGGTTAGGGTTAGGGTTAGGGTTAGGGTTAGGGTTAGGGTTAGGGTTAGGGTTAGGGTTAGGGTTAGGGTTAGGGTTAGGGTTAGGGTTAGGGTTAGGGTTAGGGTTAGGGTTAGGGTTAGGGTTAGGGTTAGGGTTAGGGTTAGGGTTAGGGTTAGGGTTAGGGTTAGGGTTAGGGTTAGGGTTAGGGTTAGGGTTAGGGTTAGGGTTAGGGTTAGGGTTAGGGTTAGGGTTAGGGTTAGGGTTAGGGTTAGGGTTAGGGTTAGGGTTAGGGTTAGGGTTAGGGTTAGGGTTAGGGTTAGGGTTAGGGTTAGGGTTAGGGTTAGGGTTAGGGTTAGGGTTAGGGTTAGGGTTAGGGTTAGGGTTAGGGTTAGGGTTAGGGTTAGGGTTAGGGTTAGGGTTAGGGTTAGGGTTAGGGTTAGGGTTAGGGTTAGGGTTAGGGTTAGGGTTAGGGTTAGGGTTAGGGTTAGGGTTAGGGTTAGGGTTAGGGTTAGGGTTAGGGTTAGGGTTAGGGTTAGGGTTAGGGTTAGGGTTAGGGTTAGGGTTAGGGTTAGGGTTAGGGTTAGGGTTAGGGTTAGGGTTAGGGTTAGGGTTAGGGTTAGGGTTAGGGTTAGGGTTAGGGTTAGGGTTAGGGTTAGGGTTAGGGTTAGGGTTAGGGTTAGGGTTAGGGTTAGGGTTAGGGTTAGGGTTAGGGTTAGGGTTAGGGTTAGGGTTAGGGTTAGGGTTAGGGTTAGGGTTAGGGTTAGGGTTAGGGTTAGGGTTAGGGTTAGGGTTAGGGTTAGGGTTAGGGTTAGGGTTAGGGTTAGGGTTAGGGTTAGGGTTAGGGTTAGGGTTAGGGTTAGGGTTAGGGTTAGGGTTAGGGTTAGGGTTAGGGTTAGGGTTAGGGTTAGGGTTAGGGTTAGGGTTAGGGTTAGGGTTAGGGTTAGGGTTAGGGTTAGGGTTAGGGTTAGGGTTAGGGTTAGGGTTAGGGTTAGGGTTAGGGTTAGGGTTAGGGTTAGGGTTAGGGTTAGGGTTAGGGTTAGGGTTAGGGTTAGGGTTAGGGTTAGGGTTAGGGTTAGGGTTAGGGTTAGGGTTAGGGTTAGGGTTAGGGTTAGGGTTAGGGTTAGGGTTAGGGTTAGGGTTAGGGTTAGGGTTAGGGTTAGGGTTAGGGTTAGGGTTAGGGTTAGGGTTAGGGTTAGGGTTAGGGTTAGGGTTAGGGTTAGGGTTAGGGTTAGGGTTAGGGTTAGGGTTAGGGTTAGGGTTAGGGTTAGGGTTAGGGTTAGGGTTAGGGTTAGGGTTAGGGTTAGGGTTAGGGTTAGGGTTAGGGTTAGGGTTAGGGTTAGGGTTAGGGTTAGGGTTAGGGTTAGGGTTAGGGTTAGGGTTAGGGTTAGGGTTAGGGTTAGGGTTAGGGTTAGGGTTAGGGTTAGGGTTAGGGTTAGGGTTAGGGTTAGGGTTAGGGTTAGGGTTAGGGTTAGGGTTAGGGTTAGGGTTAGGGTTAGGGTTAGGGTTAGGGTTAGGGTTAGGGTTAGGGTTAGGGTTAGGGTTAGGGTTAGGGTTAGGGTTAGGGTTAGGGTTAGGGTTAGGGTTAGGGTTAGGGTTAGGGTTAGGGTTAGGGTTAGGGTTAGGGTTAGGGTTAGGGTTAGGGTTAGGGTTAGGGTTAGGGTTAGGGTTAGGGTTAGGGTTAGGGTTAGGGTTAGGGTTAGGGTTAGGGTTAGGGTTAGGGTTAGGGTTAGGGTTAGGGTTAGGGTTAGGGTTAGGGTTAGGGTTAGGGTTAGGGTTAGGGTTAGGGTTAGGGTTAGGGTTAGGGTTAGGGTTAGGGTTAGGGTTAGGGTTAGGGTTAGGGTTAGGGTTAGGGTTAGGGTTAGGGTTAGGGTTAGGGTTAGGGTTAGGGTTAGGGTTAGGGTTAGGGTTAGGGTTAGGGTTAGGGTTAGGGTTAGGGTTAGGGTTAGGGTTAGGGTTAGGGTTAGGGTTAGGGTTAGGGTTAGGGTTAGGGTTAGGGTTAGGGTTAGGGTTAGGGTTAGGGTTAGGGTTAGGGTTAGGGTTAGGGTTAGGGTTAGGGTTAGGGTTAGGGTTAGGGTTAGGGTTAGGGTTAGGGTTAGGGTTAGGGTTAGGGTTAGGGTTAGGGTTAGGGTTAGGGTTAGGGTTAGGGTTAGGGTTAGGGTTAGGGTTAGGGTTAGGGTTAGGGTTAGGGTTAGGGTTAGGGTTAGGGTTAGGGTTAGGGTTAGGGTTAGGGTTAGGGTTAGGGTTAGGGTTAGGGTTAGGGTTAGGGTTAGGGTTAGGGTTAGGGTTAGGGTTAGGGTTAGGGTTAGGGTTAGGGTTAGGGTTAGGGTTAGGGTTAGGGTTAGGGTTAGGGTTAGGGTTAGGGTTAGGGTTAGGGTTAGGGTTAGGGTTAGGGTTAGGGTTAGGGTTAGGGTTAGGGTTAGGGTTAGGGTTAGGGTTAGGGTTAGGGTTAGGGTTAGGGTTAGGGTTAGGGTTAGGGTTAGGGTTAGGGTTAGGGTTAGGGTTAGGGTTAGGGTTAGGGTTAGGGTTAGGGTTAGGGTTAGGGTTAGGGTTAGGGTTAGGGTTAGGGTTAGGGTTAGGGTTAGGGTTAGGGTTAGGGTTAGGGTTAGGGTTAGGGTTAGGGTTAGGGTTAGGGTTAGGGTTAGGGTTAGGGTTAGGGTTAGGGTTAGGGTTAGGGTTAGGGTTAGGGTTAGGGTTAGGGTTAGGGTTAGGGTTAGGGTTAGGGTTAGGGTTAGGGTTAGGGTTAGGGTTAGGGTTAGGGTTAGGGTTAGGGTTAGGGTTAGGGTTAGGGTTAGGGTTAGGGTTAGGGTTAGGGTTAGGGTTAGGGTTAGGGTTAGGGTTAGGGTTAGGGTTAGGGTTAGGGTTAGGGTTAGGGTTAGGGTTAGGGTTAGGGTTAGGTTAGGGTTAGGGTTAGGGTTAGGGTTAGGGTTAGGGTTAGGGTTGTTAGGGTTAGGGTTAGGGTTAGGGTTAGGGTTAGGGTTAGGGTTAGGGTTAGGGTTAGGGTTAGGGTTAGGGTTAGGGTTAGGGTTAGGGTTAGGGTTAGGGTTAGGGTTAGGGTTAGGGTTAGGGTTAGGGTTAGGGTTAGGGTTAGGGTTAGGGTTAGGGTTAGGGTTAGGGTTAGGGTTAGGGTTAGGGTTAGGGTTAGGGTTAGGGTTAGGGTTAGGGTTAGGGTTAGGGTTAGGGTTAGGGTTAGGGTTAGGGTTAGGGTTAGGGTTAGGGTTAGGGTTAGGGTTAGGGTTAGGGTTAGGGTTAGGGTTAGGGTTAGGGTTAGGGTTAGGGTTAGGGTTAGGGTTAGGGTTAGGGTTAGGGTTAGGGTTAGGGTTAGGGTTAGGGTTAGGGTTTAGGGTTAGGGTTAGGGTTAGGGTTAGGGTTAGGGTTAGGGTTAGGGTTAGGGTTAGGGTTAGGGTTAGGGTTAGGGTTAGGGTTAGGGTTAGGGTTAGGGTTAGGGTTAGGGTTAGGGTTAGGGTTAGGGTTAGGGTTAGGGTTAGGGTTAGGGTTAGGGTTAGGGTTAGGGTTAGGGTTAGG
>NC_090351.1:0-208093 GCF_035084215.1 Heptranchias perlo
TTACCTCTTTAGTTGTCCATGGCTGTTTTTTTTGGCAAGTAGAGTTCTTGCCCCTCAGGGGTATAAACCGATTCTGTATCACGTTAAATGTTTCTTTAAACATTTCCCACTGATCATCAGTTGTTTTACCCATTAACAGATTTGCCCAGTTTACTGTGGACAGTCTCTGTCTCATCCCATTGAAGTCGGCCTTACCCAAGTCTAAAATCTTAGCAGCTGATTCACTTTTTTCCCTTTCAAACACTACATTGAACTCGATCATGTTATGATCGCTATTGGATAGATGTTCATGCACAGTTAAGGTGTTAACTAAATCTGGTTCATTACTCATTACTAAATCTCGTATGGCTTGCCCCCTTGTTGCCTCTCGGACATACTGCTGTAGAAAACTATCCCGGACACACTCAAGAAATTCACTACCTTTCTGACAGTTGCTAGTCTGCTTGTCCCAATCTATGTGAAGGTTAAAGTCCCCCATTAAGACCACTATGCCTTTCTTACACACTTGTCTAATCTCTGCATTTATACAATCTAGCACTTCAGAGCTGCTGCAGGGTCCTATACACAACTCCCACTATAGTCTTAGATCCTTTCCTATTTCTCAATTCAACCCATAAGGTCTCTGTTGGCTGCTTACCTCTCGTTATATCCTCCATTATCATTGAATTGATTTCATCTCTAATCATTAAGGTTGCTCCTCCCCTCTTCCATTTTCCCTGTCTCTCCTGTCGATCTTATAACCCGGTATATTTAGTTCCAATCCTGACCATCCTGCAGCCATGTCTCCGTAATAGCTATCATGTCATACCCTCCAATTTGAATTTGAACCTGTAGTTCATTTAATTTATTCCTTATACTCCGTGCATTGTATATCGAACTCTTAGTTGGGCCACACCCTCTAGCCTGACCTTCAGCTTTGATGCTGGGTTAATCGCCTTACACCTTCTAGTTTTCACTTTATCTGTAGTGTCTAAAGTACTTTCTGCTGCTCTACATTTTTCCCTTTCACTTGTTCTTGAACAACTGTTTGTACTATTTGTATTGTAAATTTTCCCTGGGTCTTCCCCTCTCTTGCTGCTCTCGACTTTACTCCCTTCTGACTCCTCGCTCAGGTTCCCATCCCCCTGCCACTCTAGTTTAAACCTTCCCCAACAGCACTAGCAAACACCCCCGCGAGGACATTGGTCCCGGTCCTGCTCGGGTGTAACCCGTCCCGCTTGTCCAGGTCCCACCTTCCCCAGAACCGGTCCCAATGTCCCAGGAATCTGAATCCCTCCCTCCTGACACCATCCCTGCAGCCACGCATTCATCTGGTCTATTCTCCTGTTCCTATACTCACTAGCATGTGGCACTGTTAGTAATCCTGAGATCACTACCTTTGAGGTCCTGCTTTTTAATTTATCTCCTAACTCCTTAAATTCACCTTGCAGGACCTCATCCCTTTTTTACCTATGTCGTTGGTACCGATATGGACCACGACTACTGGCTGTTCACCCTCCCCCTCCAGAATGCCCTGCAGCCGCTCCGTGACATCCTTGACCCTAGCACCAGGGAGGCAACATACCATCCTGGACTCACGTTTACGGCCGCAGAAACACCTATCTGTTCCCCTTACAATTGAATCCCCTATCACTATAGCCCTGCCCTGAACCTGGCTCTTGCTGCTTTCCCCTGATAAGCCATCTCCCCCAACAGTATCCAAAGCGGTATATCTGTTTGAGAGGGAGATGGCCCCAGGGGACTCCTGCTCTACCTGCCTAGTCCTTTTACTCTGCCTGGCGGTCACCCATTTCCTTTCTGCCTGCATATTCTTTACCTGCGGTGTGACCACCTCACTGAACGTGCTATCCACGATAGTCTCAGCATCACGGATGCTCCACAGTGAATCCACCCGCAGCTCCAGCTCCGAAATGCGGTTAGCCAGTAGCTGCAGCTGGACACACTTCCTGCACACATGGTCGCCAGGGACACTGGTAGTGTCCAGGACTTCCCACATAGTGCAGGAGGAGCATATCACGGGTGCGAGCTGTGCTGCCATGACTTGCCTTAGATTTACCCTGCGTTCACCTCTCAGACTCTCTTCCCGCTCTCTCCTTTTATACTGTGCTCACCTCTCGGATTCTCCTGGCCTCACCTGCAACGTTGCACAGTAGGTTTTCTCTTGCTGCAGGTCTTCTGCCGCTCAGGTCCGCTCCGACTCTGTGGAAAAAGTTAGGAAAAGCGAGGCAAAGCAGCACCTCCTTCCCCCACTTCACCGAACTCCCACACTCACCAAACTCTCAGTTGTCACACTCTGTGCTCGCTGCACTCAGTCTCCCTCTCTCTGTGTCTATCTTTCCCGTCTATCTCTCTCCCCCTTGTACCTCTCTCTCTCTCCCCCCTTGTACCTCTCTCTCTCTCCCCCCTTGTAACTCTCTCTCTCTCCCCCCTTGTACCTCTCTCTCTCTCCCCCGTACCTCTCTCTCTCTCCCCCCTGTACCTCTCACTCTCCCCCCTTGTACCTCTCTCTCTCTCCCCCTTGTACCTCTCTCTCTCTCCCCCCTTGTACCTCTCTCTATCTCCCCCCTTGTACCTCTCTCTCTCTCCCCCTGTACCTCACTCTCTCTCCCCCCGTACCTCTCTCTCCCCCTTGTACCTCTCTCTCTCTCCCCCCTGTACCTCTCTCTCTCTCCCCCCTGTACCTCTCTCTCTCCCCCCCTGTACCTCTCTCTCTCTCCCCCTGTACCTCTCTCTCTCTCCCCCTGTACCTCTCTCTCTCCCCCTTGTACCTCTCTCTCTCTCCCCCCTGTACCTCTCTCTCCCCCCTTGTACCTCTCTCTCTCCCCCTTGTACCTCTCTCTCTCTCCCCCCCTGTACCTCTCTCTCTCCCCCCTTGTACCTCTCTCTCTCTCCCCCCCTGTACCTCTCTCTCTCTCCCCCCCTGTACCTCTCTCTCTATCTCCCCCCTTGTACCTCTCTCTCTCTCCCCCCTTGTACCTCTCTCTCTCTCCCCCCTTGTACCTCTCTCTCTCTCCCCCCTTGTACCTCTCTCTCTCCCCCCTTGTACCTCTCTCTCTCCCCCCTTGTACCTCTCTCTCTCCCCCCTGTACCTCTCTCTCTCTCCCCCCTTGTACCTCTCTCTCTCCCCCCTTGTACCTCTCTCTCTCCCCCCCTGTACCTCTCTCTCTCTCCCCCCCTTGTACCTCTCTCTCTCTCCCCCCTTGTACCTCTCTCTCCCCCCCTTGTACCTCTCTCTCTCCCCCCCTTGTACCTCTCTCTCTCTCCCCCCTTGTACCTCTCTCTCTCTCCCCCCCCCTGTACCTCTCTCTCTCCCCCCCCCCTGTACCTCTCTCTCTCCCCCCCCCCCTGTACCTCTCTCTCTCCCCCCCCCCCCTGTACCTCTCTCTCTCCCCCCCCCCCTGTACCTCTCTCTCTCCCCCCCCCCTGTACCTCTCTCTCTCCCCCCCCCCCTGTACCTCTCTCTCTCCCCCCCCCCCCTGTACCTCTCTCTCTCCCCCCCCCCCTGTACCTCTCTCTCTCCCCCCCCCCCTGTACCTCTCTCTCTCCCCCCCCCCCTGTACTCTCTCTCTCCCCCCCCCCCTGTACCTCTCTCTCTCCCCCCCCCCTTGTACCTCTCTCTCTCCCCCCCCCCTTGTACCTCTCTCTCTCCCCCCCCCCTTGTACCTCTCTCTCTCTCCCCCCCTTGTACCTCTCTCTCCCCCCCCCTTGTACCTCTCTCTCTCCCCCCCCCCTTGTACCTCTCTCTCTCCCCCCCCCCCCCCCTGTACCTCTCTCTCTCCCCCCCCCCTTGTACCTCTCTCTCTCCCCCCCCCCCTTGTACCTCTCTCTCTCCCCCCCCCCCCTTGTACCTCTCTCTCTCTCCCCCCCCTGTACCTCTCTCTCCCCCCCCCCCTTGTACCTCTCTCTCTCTCCCCCCTTGTACCTCTCTCTCTCTCTCTCCCACCCCCAGTCCCGGTGCAGCTGTCTGGTCCCTGGATCAGTCCCAGTCCGGGCTACTTTTGCTCTAATTTTATCCGTTGGTATTTCTGGGCGGTCGTGAGCCGAGCTCAGCACATCGCACTGGGCGGAGCGGGACCCGGGACTCGGAGAGCGGAGAGCGGGACCCAGGACTAGGAGAGCCCGAGCACTGTCGGCGGGACCGCGATGGAGGCGAAGCCGGAGGCGGACGCCGATTTGGGGCAGAGGAAGCGGGCTGACAGTAAGAAGGGGAAGAAGCCGATGTTTGTGGGGCCGCCACGTCCCGCCCGGTCCCTCCTGTGTCTGAGCCTCCAGAACCCGCTCCGCAAACTCTGCATCAGCATCGTGGAATGGAAGTATCCTTCACCGAGAGGGAGAGGGAGAGGTGGAGGGGGAGGGAGAGGGAGAGGTGGAGGGGGAAGGAGGGCAGAGCGAAAGAGGAAGGAGAGTGAAACAGAGAGTGACGGCAGGAATAAATAGAGAGAGATAGAAAGAGTGAGAGGACATGCCTGGCACACAGTATATGTATTTAATGACTGAATGAGAGAGATGTAGAGTACAGGAGATCGAAAGCAACAGAGAGAAACTGGCCAAAAGAGGTGGAGGGAGGGAGAGGGAGACAGGAATAGAGTGTTACTGAGTGTGACTGAGCTGCCATTCACACCGGCCGTGCAGCTGTCCTTGGTCGCAGTCCATATTAGGTGAGCTAGACCCTGCTCAGTGTGTCAGTGTCGGGTCACTGAGCTCACTCTCCTGTATTAAAGGGAATCCACTGCCCTCCAGCTGGTTACAGCAGGAGCTCTATAAACTGCAGCTCAGTAATGTCCCTGGTCTCTGACAGAGGCCCCCTCATTCAACATTGACTCTGACAAGGGCGGGAAATTGCAAACAAATCGACTCCTTTAGGACCCTCCTGGACATTGAGACAGTGTAGAGGGAGCTTTACTCTGTATCTAACCCGTGCTGTACCTGCCCTGGGAGTGTTTGATGGGACAGTGTGGAGGGAGCTTTACTCTGTATCTAACCCGTGCTGTACCTGTCCTGGGAGTGTTTGATGGGACAGTGTAGAGGGAGCTTTACTCTGTATCTAACCCGTGCTGTACCTGCCCTGGGAGTGTTTGATGGGACAGTGTGGAGGGAGCTTTACTCTGTATCTAACCCGTGCTGTACCTGTCCTGGAGTGTTTGATGGGACAGTGTAGAGGGAGCTTTACTCTGTATCTAACCCGTGCTGTACCTGCCCTGGGAGTGTTTGATGGGACAGTGCAGAGGGAGCTTTACTCTGTATCTAACCCGTGCTGTACCTGTCCTGGGAGTGTTTGATGGGACAGTGTAGGGGGAGCTTTACTCTGTATCTAACCCGTGCTGTACCTGTCCTGGGAGTGTTTGATGGGACAGTGTAGAGGGAGCTTTACTCTGTATCTAACCCGTGCTGTACCTGCCCTGGGAGTGTTTGATGGGACAGTGTAGAGGGAGCTTTACTCTGTATCTAACCCGTGCTGTACCTGTCCTGGGAGTGTTTGATGGGACAGTGTAGGGGGAGCTTTACTCTGTATCTAACCCGTGCTGTACCTGCCCTGGGAGTGTTTGATGGGACAGTGTAGAGGGAGCTTTACTCTGTATCTAATCCATGCTGTACCTTTCCTGGGAGTGTTTGATGGGACAGTGTGGAGGGAGCTTTACTCTGTATCTAACCCGTGCTGTACCTGCCCTGGGAGTATTTGATGGGACAGTGTGGAGAGAGCTTTACTCTGTATCTAACCCGTGCTGTACCTGCCCTGGGAGTGTTTGATGGGACAGTGTAGAGGGAGCTTTACTCTGTATCTAACCTGTGCTGTACCTGCCCTGGGAGTGTTTGATGGGACAGTGTAGAGGGAGCTTTACTCTGTAGCTACATAGAATTACCAAAGAATGTACAGCACAGAAAGAAGCCATTCGGCCCAACTGGTCTATGCCGGTGTTTATGCTCCACACGAGCTGCCTCCCTCCCTCCTCACCCTATCAACATGTGTTTCTATTCCTTTCTTCCTCATGTGTTAATCCAGCTTCCCCTTAAATGTATCTACGCCATTCATTTCAACTACTCCTTGTGGTACCGAGTTCCACATTCTAACCACTCCCTGGGTAAAGAAGTTTCTCCTGAATTCCCTATTGAATTTATTAGTGACTGTCTTATATTTATGGCCCCTAGTTCTAGTCTCCCCACAAGTGGAAACATCTTCTCTACATCTACCCTATTAAACCTTTTCATAATCTGAATTTTTTATGGCCTTACTAACCTGTGTTGTTACTTTTAGTGATTTGTGTATTTGTATCCCCAGATCCCTCTGCTCCTCTATCCCATTTCGACTCTTATCATCCAAGCAGTACCCGATTCCCGAGTCCAAAGCGTTTATGTAAATAGCGAACAACAGTGGTCCCAACACCAATCCTTATGGAACACCATTTCCCACCTTTTGCCAGTCTGAGTAGCTACCTTTAACCCCTACTCTCTTTTTTGTTTTTTAGGCAACTTGATATCCATTCTGTTACAGGTCCCCTGGCTCCACATGCTCTGACCTTAGTCATGAGCCTATTATGTGGTACCTTATTGAAGGCCTTTTGAAAATCCATCCACTACATTACTCTTGTCGACTCTTTCTGTTCCTTCAAAGAATTCAGTAAGATTGGTTAAGCTTGACTTTCCCTCCTGAAATCCATGCTGACTATTCTTTGTTATATTTTAATTTTCTAGATGTTTTTCTATTACACCTTTGAGTAAAGATTCCATTATCTTTCCTACCACCGACGTTAAGCTAATTGGTCTGTAGTTCCCTGGACTTGTTCTTTCTCCCTTTTTAAATACAGGAATAACATTATCAGTCCGCCAGTCCTCTGGCAATATTCCTTTTTCTAATGAATTTTTATCTATATGGAATAGTGCCTCTGCAATCTCCACCCTAACTTCTTGTAATATTCGCGGTTTTATCCTCTCTAAGTTTGATTAGTTTATCAATTATCTCCCCCCTTTCTATCTTAAATGTCTTTATACCTTTATAATCTCTTCTTCTGTCATACCCACCATGTCTCCCTGGTAAATACTGAGGCAAAGTAATTATTTAATGTTTCTGCCATTTCGCTGTTGTTACCTGTGAGTTTATCCTGTGTATCTGTTAGTGGCCCTATCCCTATCCTGATTTTCCTTTTGTTATTTATGTGTCTGTGGAATACTTTACTATTTCTTTTTATATTCATTGATAATTAAATTTTGTAATTTCTCTTTGTCTTCCTAATTGTTTTTTTGACTTCCTTCCTAACCTTTTCATATTCCCTTCTGTCATCCTCTCCTATGTACTCAGTGTATGCCTTTTTCTTTATTTTCAATTTTGCTCTTATTTCTTTATTTATCCACGGTGTGTCATTACTGGCTAGTTTGTTCTTGTTTTTTCGTGGGATATATTTCTCCTGGACTCTATTAATCACAGTTTTAAATGTTTCCCATTGCTGTTCTATTTCTTTGTTCATCAGTAAATTTTTCAGTTTATTTTCCCGAGTTCCATTCATAGCCCCATAAAATTAGTGTATCTAACCCATGCTGTACCCGCCCTGGGAGTGTTTGATGGGACAGTGTAGAGGGAGCTTTACTCTGTATCTAACCCGTGCTGTACCCGCCCTGGGAGTGTTTGATGGGACAGTGTAGAGGGAGCTTTACTCTGTATCTAACCCATGCTGTACCCGCCCTGGGAGTATTTGATGGGACAGTGTAGAGGGAGCTTTACTCTGTATTTAACCCATGCTGTACCTGGCCTGGGAGTGTTTGATGGGGCAGTGTAGAGGGAGCTTTACTCTGCATTTAACCCATGCTGTACCTGGCCTGGGAGTGTTTGACGGGACAGTGTAGAGGGAGCTTTACTCTGTATTTAACCCATGCTGTACCTAGCCTGGGAGTGTTTGCTGGGACAGTGGAGAGGGAGCTTTACTCTGTATCTAACCCATGCTGTACCTGCCCTGGGAGTGTTTGATGGGACAGTGTAGAGGGAGCTGTACTCTGTATCTAACCCATGCTGTACCTGCCCTGGGAGTGTTTGATGGGACAGTGTAGAGGGAGCTTTACTCTGTATCTAACCCATGCTGTACCTGCCCTGGGAGTGTTTGATGGGACAGTCCAGAGGGAGTTTTACTCTGTATCTAACCCGTGCTGTACCCGCCCTGGGAGTGTTTGATGGGACAGTGTAGAGGGAGCTTTACTCTGTATCTAACCCATGCTGTACCCGCCCTGGGAGTATTTGATGGGACAGTGTAGAGGGAGCTTTACTCTGTATTTAACCCATGCTGTACCTGGCCTGGGAGTGTTTGATGGGACAGTGTAGAGGGAGCTTTACTCTGCATTTAACCCATGCTGTACCTGGCCTGGGAGTGTTTGACGGGACAGTGTAGAGGGAGCTTTACTCTGTATTTAACCCATGCTGTACCTAGCCTGGGAGTGTTTGCTGGGACAGTGGAGAGGGAGCTTTACTCTGTATCTAACCCATGCTGTACCTGCCCTGGGAGTGTTTGATGGGACAGTGTAGAGGGAGCTGTACTCTGTATCTAACCCATGCTGTACCTGCCCTGGGAGTGTTTGATGGGACAGTGTAGAGGGAGTTTTACTCTGTATCTAACCCATGCTGTACCTGCCCTGGGAGTGTTTGATGGGACAGTGTAGAGGGAGCTTTACTCTGTATCTAACCCGTGCTGTCCCTGCCCCGGGAGTGTTTGATGGAATCGTTAATCTTATTGGATAAATGAGTGGAACTTCCTTGACCCCCATTGACAGACCCTTTGAAATTATCATCCTCATCACCATCTTTGCCAATTGTGTGGCTCTCGCTGTGTACCTGCCACTTCCAGAGGATGACACCAATTCCCTGAATTTCAAGTTGGTAAGTATGCTGTGAGTGGCCTGTGCTGCGTTGTTCGAGCTCAGCTTGGCAGGACTAGGGGTGTGGAGAGTTAACCAATCGACATCCCTGCTCCTGATCGTAATCCCATGCTCCTGACAAGTAGGAGAGAGTTTGGAAAGAAGCCGGTTAAGGGGAGCTGTGATTGAGGGGTGAAAGGATTAAATAAATGGGATTAATCCAATCAATAAAACAACTTCTACTTTACGCTTTAACTGTAGAACAAATCATTTGCTGGGATCCATCCCATCTCGAGGCACAACCTACAATGGTGGGGCAAAGGGAGGGGAGGGCATTGGGAGTGTGAGGTAAATACAGAGAATATTGGAACAGGCTGGAGGGGATGAATGGGCTCCTCCAGTTTTGGAGCAGTGCTGAGTAACAGTCCTATTCCCGTGTCCAGGCACCGTTCCACAGAGGGTCCCTGTGTGAAGTGAGCTCATCATAGATGGGTGAAGCTGGTGATTGCTCAGCACAGGCTCCTCCTACAGCCAATTCTTATAAATAAACCACCAGTTACTTTGTAAACTCGACAGCGCTATAAACAGAGCTGGCGATCGGGCAACAATTCCACACAGCAGAGCCAGCCCAGCGGGCCTTCCACAGGCCCAGTGCTTTCAAACCCTGTCGGCTCTGAGCCAGGCCTTGTTTCACAGGGAAGCTTGGAACAGATAAGAGGGAGTGAGGGACAGCAAAGTGTATCAGCCAAAGGGAGCCCTTGAGGCTAGAGATAGGGGAGACCACATCCCAGGCCTGGGGGAGGGGCACCCCACTACACCTGGATTCTGATCCCTTTGCACTGGCCCTTCAAATTCTGCTGGGGGTGGGGGGCGACATGGATGGATCTTCTAGGCCACACCCCCATGGCAACCTCCCTGCTACAGGCGTGGTGCCGGAGGATTGGAGGACTGCTAATGTTGTACCGTTGTTTAAAAAGGGAGAAAGGGATAGATCGAGTAACTATAGGTCAGTCAGTCTAACCTCAGTGATGGGCAAGTTATTGGATTGATTCTGAGGGACAGTATTAATTGTCATTTGAGAAAGGCATGGGTTTAATCAAAGACAGTCAGCATGGATTTGTTAAGGGAAGATCGTGTCTGACTAATTTGATTGAATTTTTTGAGGAGGTAACAAGGAGGGTCGATGAGGGTAACGCTTTTGATGTTGTCTACATGGATTTTAGCAAGGCTTTTGACAAGGTCCCACATGGCAGACTGGTCAAAAAAGTAAAAGCCCATGGAATCCAAGGGAAAGTGGCTAATTGGATCCAAAATTGGCTCAGTGGCAGGAAGCAAAGGGTAATGGTCGACGGGTGTTTTTGTGACTAGAAGGCTGTTTCCAGTGGGGTTCCACAGGGCTCAGTACCAGGTCCCTTGCTTTTTGTGGTATACATTAATGATTTGGACTTAAATGTAGGGGGCATGATTAAGAAGTTTGCAGATGATACAAAAATTGTCCATGTGGTTGATAGTGAGGAGGAAAGCTGTCGACTGCAGGAAGATATCAATGGACTGGTCAGGTGGGCAGAAAAGTGGCAAATGGAATTCAATCCGGAGAAGTGTGAGGTAATGGATTTGGGGAGGGCAAACAAGGCAAGGGAGTACACAATAAATGGGAGGATACTGAGAGGTGTAGAGGAACAAAGGGCCTTGGAGTGCATGTCCACAGATCCCTGAAGGTAGCAGGACAGGTAGATAAGGTGGTTAAGAAGGCATATGGAATGCTTTCCTTTATTAGCCGAATATAAGAGCAGGGATGTTATGCTGGAACTGCATAAAACACTAGTTAGGCCACAGCTTGAGTACTGTGCACAGTTCTGGTCACCACATTACAGGAAAGATGTGATTGCACTAGAGAGGGTACAGAGGAGATTTACGAGGATGTTGCCAGGACTGGAGAATTTTAGCTATGAGGAAAGATTGGATAGGCTGGGGTTGTTTTCTTTGGAACAAAGGAGGCTGAGGGGAGATTTAATTGAGGTGTATAAAATTATTATGGGATTGGATAGAGTGGATAGGGAGGACCTATTTTCCTTAGCAGAGAGGTCAATAACCAGGGGGCAGAGATTTAAAGCAATTGGTAGAAGGATTAAAGGGGAGCTGAGGAGAAATGTTTTCACCCAGAGGGTGGTGGGGGTCTGGAACTCACTGCCTGAGAGGGTGGGAGAGGCAGAAACCCTCAACTCATTTAAAAAGTACTTGGATGTGCACCTGAAGTGCTGTAACCTACAGGGCTACGGACCAAGTGCTGAAAAGTGGGATCAAACTGGATAGCTCTTTTTTGGCTGGCACAGACACGACGGGCTGAATGGCCTCCTTCTGTGCCATAACTTTCTATGATTCCAAGAAGGGGAATTATTCTGGGAATTCACCCCTCGCCCACAGCTGAACCGTATTTGCCTTTAAAGGGGCTAGACCTCCTCGGGTTTACGTGGACCCCCATTCCCAGACCGACTCAGGTCTACCTGGACTCCATTCCCAAATTTTTTAAGTGGTGCACTGTTCCCCCTCTGCAACACGTGCATCCATTTTTTTCTTTGGCTCTGAGATGAGCCTGGGAGATTTGAGGCTTCACCTTTTTACAGATGGATGAGGTAACACACCCCGGTCATGTAAATGACCCTGTCCCTGGGGCTTTACAGGGAGATCTGACTGACACGAGGATACAGGTGGATCTAAGGGGAATGGGGGACACACAGACCTGAGGGGAATGGGGTACATGCAGATTTGTGGGGAATAGGCACAGGGAGATTTAAGGGGAATGGGATTACAGGTAGATCTGAGGGGAATTGGGCAGATTTGTGGGGAATAGGGTTCTAGGCAGATCTGAGGAGAATTGGGCATACAGGTAGATCCGAGGGGAAAGGGGGTACAGGCAGATCTGAGGGGAATAGGAATACAGGTGGACCCGAGGGGAACAGGGGTATTGGTAGATCGGAGTGGAATGGGATACAGGCATATCTGAGGGGAATGGGGAACAGTTAGATAAGAACGTAAGAAATAGGAGCAGGAGTAGGCCATACGGCCCCTCGAGCCTGCTCCGCCATTCAATAAAATCATGGCTGATCTTCGACCTCAACTCCACATTCCTGCTCGATCCCCATATCCCTTGATTCCTCTAGACCCCAAAAATCTATTTATCTCAGCCTTGAATATACTCAACGACTGAGCATCCACAGCCCTTGTGATAGAGAATTCCAAAGATTCACAAGCCTCTGAGTGAAGAAATTTCTCCCCAACTCAGTCCTAAATGGCTGACCCCTTATCCTGAGACTATGCCTCCTAGTTCTAGACTCTCCAGTCAGGGGAAACATCCTCTCAGCATCTACCCTGTCAACCCCCATCAGAATGGGGGTACAGGCACATCTGAGGGGAATTGGGTTACTGGCAGATCTGAAGGGTACAGGTAGATCCGAGGGGAAAGGGGATACATGCGAAGGGGAATTGCCATACAGGTGGAACAGAGGGGAATGGGGATACAGGCGGATCCGAGGGTAACTGGTACATGGTGATCTAAGGGGAATGGGGAAACAAGCAGACCTATGAAGAATGTAGGTACAAGTACATCTGAGGGTACAGGAGGATCCGAGAGTAACGGGTACTGGCAGATCTAAGGGGAGGGGTATGGGCCAATCTGTGAGGAATAGGGGTACAGGCAGATCTGTGGGGAATACGGGTACAGATAGATCTGAGGGGAATTGGGGTACAGGCAGATCTGAGGGGAATTGGGGTACAGGCAGATCTGAGGGGAATTGGGGTACAGGCAGATCTGAGGAGAATTGGGGTACAGGCAGATCTGAGGCAAATTGGGGTACAGGCAGATCTGAGGGGAATGGGGAGCAGGTAGATCTGTGGGGAATAGAGGCATAGGCGGATCTGAGGGGAGTGGGGTGCAGGAAGATCTGAGGGGAATAGGGCTACAAGGAGACATGATGGGAGTGGGAATACATGTTGAGGGGAATTGCCGTACATGTGCAACAGAGGGGAATCGGGGTACAGGTGGATCCAAGGGTAACGGGGTACACAGTGATCTAAGGTGAATGGGGTACAGACAGACCTAAGGAGAATGGGGAAACAAGCAGATCTGTGAAGAATGTAGAAACAGGCAGATCTGAGGGGAATGGGGGGTACAGGCGGATGTGAGGGGAATGGGGGTACAGGCAGATCTGAGGGGAATGGGGGTACAGGCGGATGTGAGGGGAATGGGGGTACAGGCGGATGTGAGGGGAATGGGGGGTACAGGCGGATGTGAGGGGAATGGGGGGTACAGGCGGATGTGAGGGGAATGGGGGGTACAGGCGGATGTGAGGGAATGGGGGTACAGGCGGATGTGAGGGGAATGGGGGGTACAGGTGGATGTGAGGGGAATGGGGGGTACAGGTGGATGTGAGGGGAATGGGGGGTACAGGCGGATGTGAGGGGAATGGGGGGTACAGGCGGATGTGAGGGGAATGGTGGGGTACAGGCGGATGTGAGGGGAATTGGGGGTACAGGCGGATGTGAGGGGAATGGGGGGTACAGGCGGATGTGAGGGGAATGGGGGGTACAGGCGGATGTGAGGGGAATGGGGGGTACAGGCGGATGTGAGGGGAATGGGGGTACAGGCGGATGTGAGGGGAATGGGGGGTACAGGCGGATGTGAGGGGAATGGGGGGTACAGGCGGATGTGAGGGGAATGGGGGTGCAGGCAGATTTGAGGGGAGGGTTGCAGGCAGATGTGAGGGGAATGGGGGGTACAACAGATATGAGGGGAATGGGGGATACAGGTAGATCTGAGTGCAGGTAAATTTGATGAGAATGAGGTACAGGGAGATGTGCAGAATTGGGGTGCAGGCCGATCGGAGGGGAGTTGGGGCGCAGGCCGATCGGGGGGGAGTTGGAGCGCAGGCCGATCGGGGGGAGTTGGGGCGCAGGCCGATCGGGGGGGGAGTTGGGGCGCAGGCCGATCGGGGGGGAGTTGGGGCGCAGGCCGATCGGGGGGAGTTGGGGCGCAGGCCGATCGGGGGGGAGTTGGGGCGCAGGCCGATCGGGGGGGAGTTGGGGCGCAGGCCGATCGGGGGGAGTTGGGGCGCAGGCCGATCGGAGGGCAGTTCGGGTGCAGGTCGATCGGGGGGCAGTTCGGGTGCAGGCCGATTGGAGGGCAGTTGGGGTGCAGGCCGATCGGAGGGGAATAGATGTAAGTAGGTTTGGGGAGGAGGTGGGGTGGAGGCAGATTCAAGGGGAATGGGGGTACCGGCAGGCCTGTGGGTAGTGGGGTACAGCAGATCTACAGGGAATAGGTGTACAGGCGGATCTGGGAGTGTGGGCACATGCAGATCTGAGCAGAGTGGGGTACAGGCATAATTAGGGGAATAGGTATACAGGTAGATCTGAGGGGAATGGGGGTACAGGCAGATCTGAGGGGAATGGGGTACTGGCAGATTTGGGGGAATAGGGATACAGGCAGATCTGAGAGGAATAGGATTTCAGGCAGAGCTTAGCTGAATTGGGGTACAGGCAAATCTGAGGGGAATAGGGTTACAGGCAGATCTGAGGGGTATGGGGTACAAGCAGATGTGTGGGGTACAGGCAGATATGAGAGGAATAGGCAGATGTGCGAGGAATAGGTGCACAGGCAGATCTGAGACCAATGCGGGTACAGGCAGATCCGGGAGAATGGGGTTACTGGCAGAGCTTTGTGGAATTGGGGTACAGGCATATGAGGGGAATGGGGGTACAGTTAGATTGTACAGGCAGACCTGAGGGGAACAGGGTAGATCTGAGGGAAATGGAGGTTCAGGGAGATCTGATTGGAATGGGGTTACAGTTAGACCCTAGTGGAATGGGGGTACAGGTAGGTCCGAGGGGAATGGGGGTACACGTAGGTCCGAGAGGAATGGGGTACAGGTAGTTCTGAGGCGAATGGGGGTACATGTAGATCCTGAGGCGAATGGGGGTTCAGGCATTCCCAAGGGGCATTGGGGTATACACAGCCCCGAGGCGACTGGTGGTACAGGCAGTTCTGAGGCAAATGAGGGTACAGATAGACCTGAGTAGAACACAGGTACAAGCAGATCTGATCTGAATGGGGTTACGCTTATGGATCCGAGGGGGATTGGGGTACAGGCAGATCCGAGGGGAATTGGGGTACAGGCAGATCCGAGGGGAATTGGGGTACATGTAGATCCGAGGGGAATTGGGGTACAGGCTGATCAGTGGGGAATAGGTGTACTTCAGATCTGAGGGGAATTGAGGTGCAGGCAGATGTGAGGGGAATTGGGGTGCAGGCAGATGTGAGGGGAATAGGGATACAGGCAGACCTGAGGGGAATGGGGTAACAGGCCGATCTGAGGGGTGGGGTACAGACAGATTTCAGGGGAACGAGGGTACAGGCAGATTTCAGGGGAATGAGGGTATAGGCAGATCTGAGGGTGATGGGGGTACAGTTGGATCTGAGGGGAATGGGGGTACTGATAGGCCTGAGTCGAATGCTGGTGGAGCAGATCAGAGGGGATTTGGTGTACTGGCAATTCTGAGGGGAATAGGGGCCCAGGCACATCGAGAGACGGGGTGCAGGCAGATCTGTGGGAAATTGGATACTGGTAGATCAGAGGGGAATAGGGGTTACAGGCAGGTTTGAGAGGAATGGATTAGAGGCACATTTGAGGGGAAAGGGGTTACAGGCAGAGATTAGCGTAATTGGGGTACAGGCAGATCTGTGGGGAATAGGTGTTCCGGCAGATCAGTGGGGATTGGGGTACAGGCCGAGCTGAGGGGGGTGGGATACAGGCAGATGTGACAGGAATTGGGGTATAGAATTATAGAAAGTTACGGCACAGAAGGAGGCCATTTGGTGTCTGTGCCTGCCATAAAAAGAGCAACCCAGCCTAATCCCACTTTCCAGCACTTGGTCCGTAGCCCTGTAGGTTACAGCACTTCAGGTGCACATCCAGGTACTTTTTAAATGATTTGAGGGTTTCTGCCTCTACCACCCTTTCAGGCAGTGAGTTCCAGACCCCCACCACCCTCTGGGTGGAAACATTTCTCCTTAGCTCCCCTCTAATCCTTCGACCAATCACTTTAAATCTCTGCCCCCTGGTTATTGACCCCTCTGCTAAGGGAAATAGGTCCTTCCTATCCACTCTATCTGGGCCTCTCATAATTTTATACACCTCAATCTCCTCTGTTCCAAAGAAAACAACCCCAGCCTCTCCAATCTTTCCTCATAGCTAAAATTCTCCAGCCCTGGCAACATCCTCGTAAATCTCCTCTGCTCCCTCTCTAGTACAATCACATCTTTCCTGTAATGTGGTGACCAGAACTGTACACAGTACTCAAGCTGTGGCCTAACTAGTGTTTTATAAAGTTCCAGCATAACCTCCCTGCTCTTACATTCTCTGCCTCGGGTAATAAAGGAAAGTATTCCTTATACATTCTTAACCGCCTCATCTACCTGTCCTTCTACCTTCAGGGATCTGTGGACATGCACTCCAAGGTCCCTTTGTTCCTCTACACCTCTCAGTATCCTCCCATTTATTGTGTATTCCCTTGCCTTGTTTGCCCTCCCCAAATTCATTACCTCACACTTCTCCGGATTGAATTCCATTTGCCACTTTTCTGCCCACCTGACCAGTCCATTGATATCTTCCTGCAGTCTACAGCTTTCCTCCTCACTATCAACCACACGGCCAATTTTTGTATCAGCTGCAATCTTCTTGATCAAGCCCCCCAAATTCAAGTCCAAATCATTAATATATACCACAAAAAGCAAGGGACCTAGTACTGAGCCTTGCGGGACCCCACTGGAAACAGCCTTCCAGTCACAAAAACACCCGTCGACCATTACCCTTTGCTTCCTGCCACTGAGCCAATTTTGGATCCAATTTGCCACTTTCCCTTGGATCCCATGGGCTTTTACTTTTTTGACCAGTCTGCCATGTGGGACCTTGTCAAAAGCCTTGCTAAAATCCATGTAGACTACATCAAAAGCGTTACCCTCATCGACCCTCCTTGTTACCTCCTCAAAAAATTCAATCAAGTTAGTCAGACACGACCTTCCCTTAACAAATCCATGCTGACTGTCCTTGATTACTCTGTGCTTTTCGAAATGACTATTTATCCTGTCCCTCAGAATTAATTCCAATAATTTGCCCATCACTGAGGTTAGACTGACTGGCCTATAATTACTCGGTCTATCCTTTTCTCCCTTTTTAAACAAAGGTACAATGTTAGCAGTCCTCCAATCCTCCGGCACCACGCCTGTATCCAGTGAGGATTGGAAAATGATGGTCAGAACCTCCGCTATTTCCTTCCTGGCTTCTTTTAACAGCCTGGGATACATTTCATCCGGGCCTGGTGATTTATCTACTTTCAAAGATGCTAAACCCCTTAATACTTCCTCTCTCACTATGTTTATCCCATTCAATATTTCACACTCCTCCTCCTCAACTACAATCTCTGCATCATTCTCTTCTTTTGTGAAAACAGATGCAAATTATTCATTAAGAACCATACCAACATCTGCCTCCACACACAGGTTACCTTTTTGGTCTCTAATAGGCCCTACTCTTTCTTTAGTTATCCTCTTGCTCTTTATGTATTTATAAAACATCTTTGGGTTTTCCTTGATTTTTTCATGTCCTCACTTTGCTTTCCTAATTTCCTTTTTAATTTCACCCCTGCACTTTCTATACTCCTCTAGGCTTTCAGCAGTATTGAGTTCTCGGTGTCTGACATAAACTTCCCTTTTTTGCCTTATCTTACTCTGTATGCTCCTTGTCATCCAGGGGGCTCTCGATTTGGCAATCTCACCCTTTCTCTTTGTGGGAACATGTTTACTCTGAACCCCTTGAATCTCCCCCTTGAATGCCTCCCACTGCTCTGACACTGATTTACCTTCAAGTAGCTGTTTCCAGGCCACTTTTGCTAAATCACTTCTCAGCTGAGTAAAATTGGCCTTTCCCCAATTGAGAACTTTTACTCCTGTTCTATCTTTGTCCTTTTCTATATCTATGCTAAATCTAACTGAATTATGATCACTAGCACCAAAATGCTCTCCCACTGATACTCCTTTCACCTGCCCAGCTTCATTCCCTAAAACTAAATCCAGACCTGCCCCGTCTCTTGTTGGGCTTGCTACGTACTGGCTAAAAAAGTTCTCCTGAATGCAATTTAAGAATTCTGTGCCCTCCATACCATTCACAGTTTGTATCCCAGTTAATATTAGGGTAGTTGAAATCCCCTACTATTACTGCCCTATTGTTTTTGCACTTTTCAGAAATTTGCCTACATATTTGCTCTTCTATCTCCCTCTGACTGTTTGGGGGTCTATCGTACACTCCCAGCAGTGTGACTGCCCCTTTTTTGTTCTTTAGCTCGATCCAGATGGCCTCATTTGATGCTCCTTCTATTATATCATCCCTCCTCACGGCCGTAATTGTTTCTTTAACCAATATTGTCACCCCCCTCCTTTTTTTATCCCCCTCTCCATCTCGTCTGAAAACCCTGTAACCAGGAACATTGAGCTGCCATTCCTGCCCCTCTTTAAGCCATGTTTCAGTAATAGCTAAGATATTGCATTTCCACGTGTCTATCTGTGCCCTCAACTCACCTGCCTTTTTCACTATACTCCTTGCACTGAGGTATGTACCATTAAGCACTGCCAAACTCCTTTGTTGTCTAGCTTCTAACCTTTGTTTCCTCTGCCTTCCAGACTCACTTACTAATTTTCTGCTTTCCACTTCCAGCTTTGCTTCTCTCCTTTCTGAATCTACGCTCAGGTTCCCCTGTTAGAGGGTACAGTTAGATCTTAGGGGAATGTGGGTTCATGTAGGTCTGAGAGGAATGGGGGTACATGCAATGCTTAGGAGAATGGGGGTACAGGCAATGCTGAGGGGAATGGGGGTACAGGCAATGCTGAGGGGAATGAGGGTACAGGCAATGCCGAGGGGAATGGGGTTACAGGCAATGCCGAGGGGAATGGGGGACACAGGCAGACCTGCGGGGAATGGGGGACACAGGCAGACCTGCGGGGAATGGGGGACACAGGCAGATCTGAGGGGAATGGGGGTACAGGTAGATCTGAGGGGAATGGGGGTACAGGTCGATCCGAGGGGAATGGGGGCACAGGCAATCCCGAGGGGAATGGGGGCACAGGCAATCCCGAGGGGAATGGGGGCTACAGGCAATCCCGAGGGGAATGGGGGCTACAGGCAATCCCGAGGGGAATGGGGGCTACAGGCAATCCCGAGGGGAATGGGGGCTACAGGCAATCCCGCGGGGAATGGGGGGTACAGGCCGACCCGCGGGGAATGGGGGGTACAGGCCGACCCGCGGGGGATGGGGGTACAGGCAGACCCGCGGGGGATGGGGGTACAGGCAGACCCGCGGGGGATGGGGGTACAGGCAGACCCGCGGGGGATGGGGGTACAGGCAGACCCACGGGGGATGTAGGGTACAGGCAGATCTGAGGGGAATGGGGGTACAGGCAGATCTGGGGGAATGGGGGTACAGGCAGATCTTTGGGGAATTGGGGTTACAGGCAGATCATAGAATCATAGAAAATTTATGGCACACAAGGAGACCATTTGGCCCATTGTGTCCGTGCTGGCCGAAAATGAGCCACCCAGCCTAATCACTTACCAGCACTTGGTCCATAGTCCTGTCGGATACGGCACTTCAGGTGCCTATCCAAGTACTTTTTAAATGCAATGAGGGTTTCTGCCTCTACAACCCTTTCAGACAGGGAGTTCCAGACCCCTCCCGCTCTTCGGGTGAAAAAATTCTCCTTCGCTCCCCTCTAATCCTTCTACCAATTACTTTAAATCTATGCCCCCTGGTTATTGACCTCTCTGCTAAGGGAAATAGGTCCTTCCTATCCACTCTATCTAGGTCCCTCATAATTTTGTGCACCTCAATTAAATCACCCCACAGCCTCCTCTGTTCCAAAGAAAACAACCCCAGCCTATCCAATCTTTCCTTATAGCTAAAAATTCTCCAGTCCTGGCAACATCCTCGTAAATCTCCTCTGTACCCTCTCTAGTACAATCACATCTTTCCTGTAATGTGGTGACCAGAACTGTACACAGTACTCAAGCTGTGGGCTAACTAGTGTTTTATACAGTTCCAGCATAACCTCCCTGCTCTTATATTCTCTGTCTCGGGTAATAAGGGAAAATATCCCGTATACCTTCTTAACCGCCTCATCTACCTGCCCTGCTACCTTCAGGGATCTGTGGACATGCACTCCAAGGCCCTTTGTTCCTCTACACCTCTCAGTATCCTCCCATTTATTGTGTATTCCCTTGCCTTGTTTGCTCTCCCCAAATGCATTACCTCACACTTTTCCGGATTGAATTCCATTTGCCACTTTTCTGCCCACCTGACCAGTCCATTGATATCTTCCTGCAGTCTACAGCTTTCCTCCTCACTATCAACCACACGGCCAATTTTTGTATCATCTGCAAACTTCTTAATCATGCCCCCTACATTTAAGTCCAAATCATTAATATATATCACAAAAAGCAAGGGACCTAATACTGAGCCCTGTGGAACCCCACTGGAAACAGCCTTCCAGTCGCAAAAACACCCGTTGACCATTACCCTTTGCTTCCTGCCACTGAGCCAATTTTGGATCCAATTTGCCACTTTCCCTTGGATCCCATGGGCTTTTACTTTTTTGACCAGTCTGCCATGTGGGACCTTGTCAAAAGCCTTGCTAAAATCCATGTAGACAACATCAAAAGTGTTACCCTCCTTGTTACCTCCTCAAAAAATTCAATCAAGTTAGTCAGACACGACCTTCCCTTAACAAATCCATGCTGACTGTCTTTGATTAACCAGTGCCTTTCTAAATGACTATTTATGCTCTCCATCAGAATCAATTCCAGTAATTTTCCTACCTCCGAGGTTGGACTAACTGGCCTGTAATTGCTCGGTCTTTCTCTCTCTCAGTTTTTAAAAAAAGATCTGAGAGGAGTGGGGTACAGAGACATCTGATAGGAGGGGTGCAGGCAGATCTGTGGGGAATCGGGTATAGGTGGATCTGAGGGTGTGGGATACCGGCAGATTTGACGGGAGTGGGCTACAGTTAGATCTGAGGGGAATGTGAGTTTATGTAGGTCTGAGGGAAATGGGGGGGTACAGACAATCCCGCAGGGAATGGGGGTACATGCAGACCTGAGGGGAATGGGGGGGGGGGCAGGTACAGATAGACCGGAGGGGGAGCGGGGCTGCGGGCGGACCGGAGGGGGAGCGGGGCTGCGGGCGGACCGGAGGGGGAGCGGGGCTGCGGGCGGACCGGAGGGGGAGCGGGGCTGCGGGCGGACCGGAGGGGGAGCGGGGCTGCGGGCGGACCGGAGGGGGAGCGGGGCTGCGGGCGGACCGGAGGGGGAGCGGGGCTGCGGGCGGACTGTACAGGCATATCCGAGGGGAAGCAGGGGTACAGGTAGACTTGAGGGGAAGCAGGGGTACAGGTAGACCTGAGGGGAAGCAGGGGTACAGGTAGACTTGAGGGGAAGCAGGGGTACAGGTAGACTTGAGGGGAAGCAGGGGTACAGGTAGACCTGAGGGGAATGGGTGTACAGGCAGATCCGTGAAGAATTGGGATACAGGCAGATCCAAGGCAAATGGGGTTAGAGGCAGATCTGAGAGGGGGAGTACAAGCAGATCTGTGAGGACAGGGGTACTGGCAAATTTGATGGGACTGGGGTACAGTTAGATCTGAGGGGTGTTTGGGTTTATGTAGGTCTGAGGAGAATGGGGGTACAGACAATCCCGTGGGGAATGGGGGTACAGGCAGACCTGAAGGGGGTGGGGGTTACAGGCAGATCCAAAGAGATTGGATGCACAGGCAAATCCATGGAGAATTGGGGTATAGGCAGATCTGAGGGGAATGGGGTTAGAGGCAGATCTGAGAGGATATAGAGGTACGGGTAAACCTGAGAGGAATGGGAGTACAGGCTGATATGCGGTGACTGGGGCCACAGGCAGACCTGAGGGGAATAGGGTACAGGCAGATCTAAGAGGAACAGGGTAAGGCAAGACCTAATGGGGTTACAGGCAGAGCTTAGCGGAACTGGGGTACAGGTAGATATGCCAGTCTATATGAAGATTAAATAATTGCATTACCCTTGTTACATGCTCCTCTAATTTCCTGATTTACACTCTGTCCAACACTACAACTACTGTTACGGGGGCCTATAAACTACTCCCACCAGTGTTTTCTGCCCCTTCTTATTTCTTAGCTCCACCCATACTAATTCCACATCCTGATTTTCTGAGCTAAGACCCTTTCTCACTACTGCCTTTATCTCATCCTTTATTATCAGGGCTACCCGCCCCCCCTTTCCATTTTGCCGATCTTTTCTAAAAGTCAAGTACCCTGGAATATTTAGTTCCCAACCTTGGTCACCCTGCAACCAAGTATCAGTAATGTTTACTAGATCAAACCCATTTATCTCTATTTGTGCCATTAATTCATCTATCTTGTTACGGATGCTTTGCGGATTCAGATATAGTGCCCTTAATTTTAACTTTTTACTGTTCTTCTCTGATGTGACCTTAGTCACTAATTCCCTATTACCTTTATTAAACTCTCTGTCCCTTCCTGACATACTCTGCTTCTTTTTACCCAAATCGCTACTCTGCTCTACAGCCTTGACTTTTCTTTTTAGACCTATAAACGTACCCTTTCCTGAACCCTCCCCTCTTATTAGTTTAAAGCCCTATCTACCGCCCTAGTTATTTGATTCGTCAGGACACTGGTCCCAGCCCGATTTAAGTGGAACCCATCCCAACGGAACAGCTCCCTCTTTCCCCAGAACTGATGCCAGTGCCCCATGAATTGAAACCCTTGCTTCCCACACCACTCTTTCAGCCACACATTTAACCATCTAATCCTGTTTGTCCCTATGCCAATTTGCACGTGGCTCAGGTAGTAATCCAGAGATTATTACCTTTGAAATTCTGCTTTTTAATTTAGACCTAAACTCCTCAAACTCTCTCAGCAGAACCTCATTCCTAGTTCTACCCATGTCATTGGTTCCTACATGGACCACGACAACTGGATCCTCCCCCTCATGCTCCAAGTTCTTCTCCAGCCACAAGGAGATGTCCTTAACCCTGGCACCGGGCAGGCAACACAGCCTTCGGGACTCCCAGTCACGGCTGCAGAGAACAGTATCTATCCCCCTGACTATACTATCCACCAACACTGACACATTCCTTTTCGCTCCCCCCACGGTACCGTGGTCAGTTTGCCCATCCTTCCTGCAATCTTTGTTCTTATCCACGCAGGTAGCAAGTACCTCGTACCTGTTGGACAAGGGCAAAGGCTGAGGCTCCTCCACCACTGCATCTCAGGTCTCCTTACCTGCCTGACTCTCAGTCACAACCTCCTGTCCCTCACCACTAACCAAATCTAAACCACTACCTAACCTAAGGGGTGTGACTGCCTCCTGTCTCAAAGTGTTCAGGTAACTCTCCCCCTCCCTGATGCATCCCAATGTCTGCAGCTCGGGCTCAAAAACTCTGAGCCGAAGTTCCTTGAGTTGCAGACACTTACCGCAGATGTGGTTGCCTGGGATCTCGCTGCTCTCCACAAACTCCCACATGCTGCAGTTAACATCTGCGGCGAATGGGGGTACAGGCAGATGTGAGGGGGAATGGGGGTATGGGCAGATGTGCGGGCAATGAGTCTGTGGGGGAATGGGTGTGCAGGCAGATGTGCGGGGGAATGGGGGTACGGGCAGATGTGTGGGGGAATGGGTGTGCAGGCAGATGTGCGGGGTAATGGGGGTACAGGCAGTCCTGAGGCTATTGGCTTGGAGGAGCGATGCCAATGAGTTGTTAATGTCTTGGTGAAGACTGTTTGAAGGATTGATGGGATTCCATCACCAGGCTTCTCTCTTTCTTTCCTTGCAGGAAAAGGTTGAATACATCTTCCTGATAGTGTTCACAATAGAAGCGTTTCTGAAAATCATTGTGTATGGATTTCTGTTTCACCCAGATGCTTACCTACGGAATTGCTGGAATATACTGGATTTTGTCATCGTCTTTGTGGGGTAAGTTCCAGGGTGAGCAGTCATGGCCTGTTCATTATCACAGTTCCTACAAATATCTTTTAATTAACACATTCATCACTTTGGTGAAAAATAGACTTTTGTCTGTGTTGAATTTTTAAACTAGTATTCTGTATTGTTAGAAACAGGATGTAAGAAGTTAACTCCCAAGGGCGCACAATACATTTTTTAATAGGAAAGCGTTCAACCCGGTCGGGGCAAATTAGCAAGAAAGAACTCCATAACATGAAAGAAAGAAAGAACTTGCAATTCTACAGCGTCTTTAACAACCTCAAGACCTCCCAAAGTGCTTTACAACCAACAAAGTATTTTTGAAGTGTAGTCACTGTTGTAATGTAGGAAATGTGGCAGCCAATTTGCACACAGCAAGATCCCACAAACAGCAATCAGATAATGACCAGATAATTTGTTTCAGTGATTTTGGTTGAGGGATAAATATTGCCCAGGACACCGGGGAGAACTCCCCTGCTCTTCTTTGAATAGTGGACATGGGATCGTTTACATCCACCTGAGAGGGCAGACGGGGCCTCGGTTTAATATCTCATCCGAAAGACTCCCTCAGTATGGGGAGTGTCAGCCTGGATTAAGGGCTCAAGCATATGCAATGGGACTCAAATCCACAACCTTCTGACTCGGAAGTGAGAGTCCTACCCACTGAGCCACGGTTGGGACCTTGTAAGAGGCTTCACAACCTACACATTTGGTTCTCTGAAACTTGATTGATTCGGGCTGTTACATTTCATCACAGACATCTTGTGAAAATTCAACTATCCATTAAATATTGACAAATGGTTACATAGTGTCTACAGCACAGATACAGGCCATTTGGCCCAACTGGTCTAGCCCCAGCCTGTTCAGCCTTTCTGGACAAGGATGTCCTCTCAGTTCTGGTATCATCCTTGTGAAGCTTTTTTGCACCTTTTCTATTACCTCTATATCCTTTCTATAATTATGGAGACCAGAACTGTTCACAGTGCTCCAAGTGTGGTCTCACCAAGGTTCTATACAAGTTTAACATAACTTCTCTGTTTTCAATTCTGTCTCTCTAGAAATGAACCCTAGTGCTGGATTTGCCTTTTTTATGGCCTTAGTAACCTGCGTCGCTACTTTTAATGATTTGTGTATCTGTACCCTGAGGCCTCTTTGCTCCTCTACCCTGTTTAGACTCTTATTATCCAAGCAGTATGTGGTCTCTTTATTCTTCCTTTCAAAATGAACCAGCTCACATTTATCTATCTTGAAATTCATTTTGCCAATTGCAAGCCCATTCTGCAAGTTTATTAATGTCCTCTTGTGTTTTGTCGCAGTCCTCCTTTGCATTAATACAGTCCCCAATCTGGTGACATCCGCAAATTTTGAAATTGTACTTCCAATTCCCAAGTTGAAATCTTTACAGTTGTTTGATCTAATGAGAGATGCAGCCTTTGCCTCAGTATAACTTCAAATGAGATCAGATTGAATTTGCAGGGGAGGTTGGTTTGACCTGAGTCAGTCTGTATTCAGGTGTTCAAGTCTGATAGTAAATCAGCTGCAGAGCGGTGAGATTTTGTTTTGTGCTGAGCTAGTGGAAGAGTTCGGTCAGACTGAGGCTGCATCAAGTCTACATTAAGCGGGAAGCAACTGGCATATTTATTATTTGATGCAGTCTGGAGTAGGGTAACTTATGTTTCACTGTGCTCTATTGTTCACTGTTCATTCATCTCTCATTTGTCAACAAAACCACTTGTTGGTTTGGACACGAGTGGACATTCAGTCCGTTTATTGAAGAGAGCAGAACCATTTGGCAGTTGATTTACACATTCCAGCCCAGGAGCTGGTGCACAGCCAGGGTTCCTGCCCCAATCCCAAGCACTCACTAACATCTATCTAGATCAAAAGCAAAATACTGCAGATGCTGGAAATCTGAAATAAAAACCGAAAATGCTGGAGAAGCTCAGCGAGTCAGGCAGCATCTGTGGAGAAAGAAACAGAGTTCAGATCGATGACCTTTCGTCAGAACTGGAAGAAGTTAAAGATTAAACAGTTTTTAAGCAAGTACAGAGACTGGGAAAGTGGGGGGTACAAAGGAGGGGAGGAAAGAACAAAAGGGAGGGTCTGTGATAGGGTGGAGGGCAGGAGTGATTAAACGACAAAAGGAATGATGGTGCAAGGCAAGAAGTGTGGTAATGGGACAGGTTAAGAAACAAAAGATCAGTCTAGAGGAGCTGTAAATGGCAGCATCAGAACCATAACCAGCACCTGCTATCTGAGAAAATGAGAGCAGTGATTATGATCTGAAGTTATTGAAATCAATGTTGAGTCCGGAAGGGAGTGGGACAGGGAATTAAAATGGCAAGCGACCGGCAGGTCAGGGTCACACCTGCAGACTGAGTGGAGGTGTTGAACAAAGCAATTACCTAATCTGCATTTGGTCTCCCCAATGTAGAGGAGACCACATTGTGAGCAGCGGATACGGTACACAATCTGCTGCTGCCATTTACAGCTACCCCTGACCAATCTTTTGTTTCTTAACCTGTCCCATAACCACCTTCCTTGCCTTGCACCCTCATCCCTTTTGTCGTTTAATCGCTCTTGCCTGCCACCCTATCACAGACCTTCCCTTTTGTACTTTCCTCCCCTCCTTTGTACCACCCCCCGCTTCCAACCTGGCTTAAAAACTGTTTAATCTTTAACATCTTCCAGTTCTGACAAAGGGTCATTGACCTGAAACGTTAACTCTGTTCCTTTCTCCACAGATGCTGTCTCACTTGCTGAGTATTTCCAGCGTTTTCTGTTTTTAACCATCTATCTAGATATTGGACAGAAAAGGGTGCACGTCAGATCATAGGGGCCTTGAGGCCAATTCGTGGGAGCGGCTGATGACACTGAATTCAAGAAAATATCTAACAGACTGAATGCAGGAGAGAGCAGAGTGTACAGCCTCGGCTCTGGGCGTACGGCCTCGGCTCTGGGCGTACGGCCTCGGCTCTGGGCGTACGGCCTCGGCTCTGGGCGTGTACAGCGTTTGCTCTATATATTCGGGACAGTGAGATGCTTCTGTAACTATCAATGGTCAGTCGCTTGAGGCAGATTGGCAGGTGCTGTCCCACTGACCGACTCTCTCCTTCCCTTGCAGGCTCTTCACTGTCGCACTGGAACAGCTTAGTCCGTCAGCCAAGAACGCAGGATTCGATGTAAAGGCCCTTCGAGCATTCCGGGTTCTCAGACCCCTACGTCTGGTGTCGGGCGTTCCCAGTAAGTACACAAGGAGTTGCTATCTTTTTCAACACAGAAGTTTAATGGGTTGTTTATTCAGGGTAAGGGTCACTCACTGTAACTGTCAAGAGTCACTGTTTATTCGTGATAACGGTCACTCACTGTGTAACTGTACAAAGTCACTGTTTATTCAGGGTAAGGGTCACTCACTGTAACTGTAAAGAGTCACTGTTTATTCGTGATAACAGTCACTCACGGTGTAACTGTACAGAGTCACTGTTTATTCAGGGTAAGGGTCACTCACTGTAACTGTAAAGAGTCACTGTTTATTCGTGATAACAGTCACTCACTGTGTAACTGTACAGAGTCACTGTTTATTCAGGGTAAGGGTCACTCACTGTGTAACTGTACAGAGTCCCTGTTTATTCAGGGTAACAGTCACTCACTGTGTAACTGTACAGAGTCACTGTTTATTCAGGGTAACAGTCACTCACTGTGTAACTGTACAGAGTCACTGTTTATTCAGGGTAACAGTCACTCACTGTGTAACTGTACAGAGTCACTGTTTATTCAGGGTAAGGGTCACTCACTGTGTAACTGTACAGAGTCACTGTTTATTCATGATAAGGGGCACTCACTGTGTAACTGTACAGAGTCACTGTTTATTCAGGGTAAGGGTCACTCACTGTGTAACTGTACAGAGTCACTGTTTATTCATGATAAGGGGCACTCACTGTGTAACTGTACAGAGTCACTGTTTATTCAGGGTAACAGTCACTCACTGTGTAACTGTACAGAGTCACTGTTTATTCATGATAAGGGTCACTCACTGTAACTGTACAGAGTCACTGTTTATTCATGATAAGGGTCACTCACTGTGTAACTGTACAGAGTCACTGTTTGTTTATTCAGGGTAACTGTCACTCACTGTGTACATAGAATTATATAGAATTTACAGCACAGAAACAGGCCATTCGGCCCAACTGGTCCAGGCTGGTGTTTATGCTCCATACGAACCTCCTCCCTCCATACTCCATCTCACCCTATCAGCATATCCTTCTATTCCTTTCTCCCTCACATGTTTATCCAGCTTCCCCTTAAATGTATCTATGTTAGTCGCCTCAACTACTCCTTGTGGGAGTGAGTTCCACATTCTAACCACTCTCTGGGTTAAGAAGTTTCTCCTGAATTCCCTACTAGATTTATTAGTGACTATCTTATATTTATGGCCCCTAGTTCTGGTCTCCCCCACAAGTGGAAACATCTTCTCTACATCTACCCTATCAAACCCTTTCATAATCTTAAACACATCTATCAGGTCACCCCTCAGTCTTCTGTTTTCCAGAGAAAAGAGCCCCAGCCTGTTCAATCATTTCTGATAAGTATATCCTCTGAGTTCTGGTATCATCCTTGATAATCTCGAGTGCCTCTATATCCTTTTTCTATAATTATGGAGACCAGAACTGTTCACAGTGCTCCAAGTGTGGTCTAACCAAGGTTCTATACAAGTTTAACATAACTTCTCTGCTTTTCAATTCTATCCCTCCAGAAATGAACCCCCATGCTTGATTTGCCTTTTTTTATGACCTTATTAACCTGTGTCACTACTTTGTGATTTGTGCATCTGTACCCCCGATCCCTCTGCTCCTCTACCCCATTTAGATTCTTATTTTCCAAGCAGTATGTGGCCTCCTTATTCTTCCTACCACAATGCACCACCTCACACTTAACTATATTGAAATTCATTTGCAAATTACACACCCATTCTGCCAGTTTATTAATGTCTTCCTGCATTTACTCACAGTCCTCCTCAGTATTAACTTTACCCCCAATTTGGTGTTGTCTGCAAATTTTGAAATTGTATTTCCGATTCCCAAGTCTAAAGCGTTGATGTAAATGGTGAACAACAGTGGTCCCAGCACCGATCCCTGGGGAACACCACTTCCTACCTTTTGCCAGTCTGAGTAACTACCTTCAACACCTACTCTCTGTTTTCTGTTTTGTAGCCAGTTTGCTATCCATTCTGCTACCTGTCCCCTGACTCCACACGCTCTGACCTTAGTCATAAATCTACAATGCAGTACCTTATCGAAGAATTTTGAAAATCTAAATGCAATGTCTACTGCATTACCCTTTTCTACTCTTTCTGTTACTCCTAAAAAGAATTCAATAATTTTGGTCAAGCTTGACTTTCCCTTCTGAAATCCGTGCTTTATTATATTTTCATTTTCGAGATGTTTTTCTATTGCATCTTTGAGTAAAGATTCCATTATCTATCCTATCACTGACGTTAAGCTACTTGGTCTATAGTTTCCTGATGTGGAGATGCCGGTGATGGACTGGGGTGGAAAAATGTGAGGAGTCGCACAGCACCAGGTTATAGTCCAACAGTTTTATTTGAAATCACAAGCTTTCGGAGCTTTGCTCCTTCGTCAGGTGAAGTGAAGAGTTCCATAAAGGCACAGCATATATAGTCAGAGAACAATGCCTGGTGATTACAGATAATCTTTCTAACTGCCCTTTATCACACCTCGGCAGAGAGATAATCACAGCAATCAAAGGAGTGAATGGTGCTCAGACAGGTTAGTCAGGGAAACGTTACATCCAGGAATACTGAGGTGGGGTCACAAGGGGTCACAAATGTAGCAGATGCTGGGGTTTGTATTAAAAACAGATAACTTTTTTTGCTGGAAATCGCAGCAGGTCCTGCCGCATCTGTATATGGAGAACAAGCCAACTACGACTTGAGTCTGGATGACTCTACGTCAGGTGGGGTTACATGTAGCGTGACATGAACCCAAGATCCCCGTTGTCGTGTGTCTCGAAGGCCGCCTTGGAGAACGCTTACCCGAAGATCGGAGGCTGAATGTCCTTGACTGCTGAAGTGTTCCCCGACTGGGAGGGAACCCTCCTGTCTGGCGATTGTTGTGCGGTGTCCGTTCATCCGTTGTCGCAGTGTCTGCATGGTCTCGCCAATGTACCATGCTCCGGGGCATCCTTTCCTGCAATGTATGAGGTAGACAACGTTGGCCGAGTCACAGGAGTATGAACCGTGCACCTGGTGGGTGGTGTCCTCTCGTGTGATGGTGGTATCTGTGTCGATGATCTGGCATGTCTTGCAGAGGTTGCCGTGGCAGGGTTGTGTGGTGTCGTGGACGCTGTTCTCCTGAAGGCTGGGTAATTTGCTGCGAACGATGGTCTGTTTGAGGTTGGGTGGCTGTTTGAAGGCGAGTAGTGGAGGTGTGGGGATGGCCTTAGCGAGGTGTTCGTCGTCATCGATGACATGTTGAAGGCTACGAAGAACATGGCGTAGTTTCTCCGCTCCGGGGAAGTACTGGACGACGAAGGGTACTCTGTTGGTTGTATCCCGTGTTTGTCTTCTGAGGAGGTCTATGCGATTTTTTGCTGTGGCCCGTCGGAACTGTCGATCGACGAGTCGAGCGTTATATCCCGTTCTTACGAAGGCGTCTTTCAGCGTCTGTAGGTGTCCATCGCGTTCCTCCTCGTCTGAGCAGATCCTGTGTATTCGCAGGGCCTGTCCATAGGGGATTGCCTCTTTGACGTGGTTAGGGTGGAAGCTGGAGAGTGGAGCATCGTGAGGTTGTCCGTGGGCTTGCGGTAGAGTGAGGTGCTGAGGTGCCCGTCTTTGATGGAGATTCGTGTGTCCAAGAAAGAAACCGATTCTGAGGAGTAGTCCATGGTGAGTTTGATGGTGGGATGGAACTTGTTGTTATCGTGTAGTTTCTTCAGTGATTCTTCGTCGTGGGTCCATAGGAAGAAAATGTCGTCGATGTATCTGGTGTATAGCGTTGCTTGGAGGTCCTGTGCAGTGAAGAAGTCGTGCTCGAACTTGTGCATGAAAATGTTGGCGTATTGGGGTGCGAATTTGGTCCCCATGGCTGTTCCGTGTGTTTGGGTAAAGAACTGGTTATCGAAGGTGAAGACATTGTGATCCAGGATGAAGCGGATGAGTTGTAGGATGGCGTCTGGAGATTGGCTGTTGTTGGTGTTGAGTATTGATGCCGTCGCAGCGATGCCGTCATCGTGGGGGATACTGGTGTATAGTGCCGAGATGTTCATCGTGGTGAGAAGTGTTCCTGGTTCAACTGGTCCGTGGGTGCTGAGTTTTTGTAGGAAGTCTGTAGTGTCGCGACAGAAGCTGGGGGTTCCCTGTACAATGGGTTTCAGGATGCCCTCGACGTATCCAGAGAGGTTCTCACACAGGGTTCCGTTGCCTGATACGATAGGACGTCCGGGTGTGTTGGCTTTGTGTATCTTTGGGAGGCAGTAGAAGTCTCCCACGCGGGGAGTACGTAGGATGAGAGCGCGTAGGATGCTTTGAAGGTCTGGATCGAAGGTCTTGATCAGTTTGTTGAGCTGGTGGGTGTGTTCTTTGGTCGGATCTGCGGATAACCGTCTGCAGTGTTCCTGGTTGTCCAGTTGTCGGTATGCTTCTTTGCAATAGTCCGTTCTGTTCTGTATGACGATGGCTCCTCCTTTGTCCGCTGGTTTGATGACGATGTGGCGGTTGGTCTTGAGAGCGTTGATGGCGTTGCGTTGTGCTCGGGTGACATTCTGGACTGTCTTGTGAGTGCAGCTGATGAATCTGGCGTTGACGCATCTCCTGACAGCTTGAGCATACATGTCAAGCTTAGGGCAGCGACCCTCCGGAGGGGTCCAATTTGACTCTTTCTTCTTCGGTTGCTGTACCGCGGATCCCTCTGTCTGCTGTTCCGGATCGTTGATTGTCTCATTGGGTTCGCTGCTGAAATCTTGGGGTTTGTGGAAGTATTCCAGGAGCCTCATTCTCCTGATGAATTCCTCTGTGTCCGCCGCGAGACCGATTGGGTCCATTTTGGTGGTGGGGCAGAAATTGAGCCCTCGGCTGAGAACTTCGATTTCGTCTGGTTGAAGGGTGTGGTCGGACAAGTTGACGATGGACTTCCCTGTGGTTGCAACCGTGGTACCGGGGGAGGCTTGGTTGCTGCTGGTGATGATGCCAAGTTTCACAAGCTTCCTGCTCTTGGTTTGCATGTAGGCAGTGTAGTTCCGTTGCCTCGTCTGTTTGGCGGTGTCTCGTAGCTGGTCTGCTGTGTCCTGAGCACAGGTTGAGAGTATGGACTCTATCTTGGTTTCGAGGTTGCGGCGTCTGCTGTAGAGCTGGTGTACGAGATGGTTGCGGAGTGTGCGCCATGTTCTCCGCAGCCTTCAACATGTCATCGATGACGACGAACACCTCGCTAAGGCCATCCCCACACCTCCACTACTTGCCTTCAAACAGCCACCTAACCTCAAACAGACCATCGTTCGCAGCAAATTACCCAGCTTTCAGGAGAACAGCGTCCACGACACCACACAACCCTGCCACGGCAACCTGTGCAAGACATGCCAGATCATCGACACAGATACCACCATCACACGAGAGGACACCACCCACCAGGTGCACGGTTCATACTCCTGTGACTCGGCCAACGTTGTCTACCTCATACGTTGCAGGAAAGGATGCCCCGGAGCATGGTACATTGGCGAGACCATGCAGACACTGCGACAACGGATGAACGGACACCGCACAACAATCGCCAGACAGGAGGGTTCCCTCTCAGTCGGGGAACACTTCAGCAGTCAAGGACATTCAGCCTCCGATCTTCGGGTAAGCGTTCTCCAAGGTGGCCTTCGAGACACACGACAACGCAAAATCATCGAGCAGAAATTGATAGCCAAGTTCCGCACCCATGAGGACGGCCTCAACCGGGATCTTGGGTTCATGTAACCCCACCTGACGTAGAGTCATCCAGACTCAAGTCGTAGTTGGCTTGTTCTCCATACACAGATGCGGCCGGACCTGCTGCGATTTCCAGCAAAAAAAAGTTATCTGTTTTTAATACAAACCCCAGCATCTGCTACATTTGTGACCCCTTGTGACCCCACCTCAGTATTCTTGGATGTAACGTTTCCCTGACTAACCTGTCTGAGCACCATTCACTCCTTTGATTGCTGTGATTATCTCTCTGCCGAGGTGTGATAAAGGGCAGTTAGAAAGATTATCTGTAATCACCAGGCATTGCTCTCTGACTATATATGCTGTGCCTTTATGCAACTCTTCACTTCACCTGACGAAGGAGCAAAGCTCCGAAAGCTTGTGATTTCAAATAAAGCTGTTGGACTATAACCTGGTGTTGTGCAACTCCTTACATTTATAGTTTCCTGAACTGGACACTTTGAGACAGGAGGCAGTCACACCCCTTAGGTTAGGTAGTGGTTTAGATTTGGTTAGTGGTGAGGGACAGGAGGTTGTGACTGAGAGTCAGGCAGGTAAGGAGACCTGAGATGCAGTGGTGGAGGAGCCTCAGCCTTTGCCCTTGTCCAACAGGTACGAGGTACTTGCTACCTGCGTGGATAAAACAAAGATTGCAGGAAGGATGGGCAAACTGACCACGGTACCGTGGGGGGAGCGAAAAGGAATGTGTCAGTGTTGGTGGATAGTATAGTCAGGGGGATAGATACTGTTCTCTGCAGCCGTGACTGGGAGTCCCGAAGGCTGTGTTGCCTGCCCGGTGCCAGGGTTAAGGACATCTCCTTGTGGCTGGAGAAGAACTTGGAGCATGAGGGGGAGGATCCAGTTGTCGTGGTCCATGTAGGAACCAATGACATGGGTAGAACTAGGAATGAGGTTCTGCTGAGAGAGTTTGAGGAGTTCAGGTCTAAATTAAAAAGCAGAATTTCAAAGGTAATAACCTCTGGATTACTACCTGAGCCACGTGCAAATTGGCATAGGGACAAACAGGATTAGATGGTTAAAATGTGTGGCTGAAAGAGTGGTGTGGGAAGCAGGGCTTTCAATTCATGGGGCACTGGCATCAGTTCTGGGGAAAGAGGGAGCTGTTCCGTTGGGATGGGCTCCACTTAAATCGGGCTGGGACCAGTGTCCTGACGAATCAAATAACTAGGGCGGTAGATAGGGCTTTAAACTAATAAGAGGGGAGGGTTCAGGAAAGGGTACGTTTATAGGTCTAAAAAGAAAAGTCAAGGCTGTAGAGCAGAGTAGCGATTTGGGTAAAAAGAAGCAGAGTATGTCAGGAAGGGACAGAGAGTTTAATAAAGGTAATAGGTCACATCAGAGAAGAACAGTAAAAAGTTAAAATTAAGGGCACGATATCTGAATCCACAAAGCATCCGTAACAAGATAGATGAATTAATGGCACAAATAGAGATAAATGGGTTTGATCTAGTAACTATTAGGGTGCAAGGAGGTGGGGTAGCCCTGATAATAAAGGATGAGATAAAGGAAAGGGTCTTAGCTCAGAAAATCAGGATGTGGAATCAGTATGGGTGGAGCTAAGAAATAAGAAGGGGCAGAAAACACTGGTGGGAGTAGTTTATTGGCCTCCGTATCAGTAGTTTTAGTGTTGGACAGAGTGTAAATCAGGAAATTAGAGGAGCATGTAACAAGAGTAATGCAATAATCGTGAGGGACCTTAATCTTCATATAGACTGGGCAAACCAAATTGGCAGAAGTAGTTTGGAGGACGAGTTCATGGAAAGCATTCGAGACAGTTTTCTAGAACAATATGTCGAGGAACCAACTAGGGAACAGGGTATTTTAGATCTAGTGTTGTGTGATGAGACAGGGTTAATTAGTAATCTTATAGTTCAGGATCCTCTGGGGAAGAGTGATCATAATATGATAGAATTTCATATTGAGTTTGAGAGTGATGTAGTTAAGTCAGAAACTAGGGTCTTAAATTTGAACATAAAGCCAATTATGTTAGTACGAGGGGTGAGTTGGCTCAGGTAGATTGGGAAATTAGATTAAAAGATATGATAGTAGATAAGCAACGGTGAACATTTAAAGAAATAATTCATAATTCCCAACGAATAAAAATTCCCTTGAGGAATAAAAACTCCATGGGAAAAGTGATCCAACTGTGGCTAACCAGAGAAGTTAAGGATAGTATTAGATTAAAAGAAGAGGCTGACACTGTTGCCAAAAAGTGCAGTAAGCCTGAGGGTTGGGAGGGTTTTAGAAATCAGCAAAGCATGACCAAGAAATTGATAAAGAGGGAGAAAATAGAATCTGAGAGTAAACTAGCAAGAAATATAAAAACGGATTGTAAGAGCTTCTACAAGTATATAAAAAGGAAGAGATTAGCGAAAGTAAACGTCGGTCCCTTAGAGGTAGAGACAGGAGAAATTATAATGGGGAATAAGGAAATGGCAGAGATGTTAAACAAGTATTTTGTATCTGTCTTCACAGTAGAAGACGCAAAAAAAAAATACAGGAAATAGTGGGGAACCAAAGGGCTAATGAGAGTGAGGAACTTAAAATAATTTAGATTAGCAAAGAAAAACTACTTGAGAAATTAATGGGACTAAAAGCCGACAAATCCCCTGGACCTGATGGCCTACATCCTCGGGTTTCAAAAGAGGTGGTTGCAGAGATAGTGGATGCATTGGTTTTGATCTTCCAGAATTCTCTAGATTCCAGAACGGTCCCCGTGGATTGGGAAGTAGAAAATGTAACCCCACTATTCAAGAAAGGAGGGAGAGAGAAAACAGGGAAGTACAGGCCAGTTAGCCTGATATCATTCATTGGGGAAATGCTGGAATCCATTATTAAGGACGTAGTAACAGGGCACTTAGAAAATCATAATATGATTAGACGGAGTCAACATGGATTTACGAAAGGGAAATCGTGTTTGACAAATCTATTAGAGTTTTTTGAGGGTGTAACAGGCAGAGTAGATAAGGGCGAACCAGTGGATGTGGTATATTTAGGTTTTCAGAAGGCATTTGATAAGTTGCCATGTAAGAGGTTGTTTCACAAGATAAGGGTTCATGGGATCGGGGTGATATATTAGCATGGATTGATGATTGGTTAACATAAAACAGAGAGTAGGGATAAACGGGTCATTCTCAGGTTGTCAGGCTGTAACTAGTCGGGTGCCGCAAGGATCAGTGCTTGGGCCTCAGCTATTTACAATCTACATTAATGACTTAGATGAAGGGACCGAGTGTAATGTATCCAAGTTTGCTGATGATACAAAGCTAGGTGGGAAAGTAAGCTGTGAGGAGGACACAAAGAGTCTGCAAAGGGATATAGACAGGTTAAATGAGTTGGCGAGAAAGTGGCAGATGGAGTATAATGTGGGGAAATGTGAAATTATCCACTTTGGTAGGAAGAATAGAAAAGCAGAATATTTTTTTTCAAAGGTGAGAGACTGAGAAATGTTGGTATTCAGAGGGATTTGGGTGTCCTTGTACATGAATCATAGAAAGTTAACATGCAGGTACAGCAAGCAATTAGGAAGGCAAATGGTATGTTAGCCTTTATTGCAAAGGGGTTGGAGTATAAGAATAAGGAGGTCTTGCTGTAATTATATAGGGTATTGGTGAGACCACACCTGAAATACTGTGTGTAGTTTTGGTCTCCTTACCTAAGGAAGGATATACTTGCCTTGGAGGTGGTGCAGTGAAGGTTCACTAGATTGATTCCTGGGATGAGAGGTTTATCCTGTGAGGAGAGATTGAGTAAAATGGGCCTATATTCTCCAGAGTTTAGAAGAATAAGAGGTGATCTCATTGAAACGTATAAAATTCTAAGAGGGCTTCACAGGGTAGATGCTGAGAGGCTGTTTCCCCTGGCTGGAGAATCTAGAACTAGAGGTCATAGTCTTAAGATAAAGGGGTCGGCCATTTAGGACCGAGATGAGTAAAACTTTCTTCACTCGGAGGAGATGCTTTGGATGCTGAGTCGTTGAGTATATTCAAGACTGAGATTGATAGATTTTTGGACTGTAAAGGAATCAAGGGATATGGGGATCACGCAGGAAAGTGGATTGAGGTCGAAGATCAGCCGTGTTCTTATTGAATGGCGGAACAGGCTCGAGGGGCTATATGGCCTCCTCCTGCTCCTATTTCTTATGTTCTGATGTTCTATCTCCCTTTTTAAATATAGGAATCACATTAGCTGTCCACCAGTCCTTTGGCACTATAACCTCTTCCAATGAATTTTTATATATATGTAATAGTGCCTCTGCTATCTCTTCCCTAACGTTTTTTAATATTCGCGGATGCAATCCATCCGGACCTGGGGTTGTATCCTCTCTAAGTTTGATTAGTTTATCAATTATCTCCCCCCTTTCTATCTTAAATGTCTTTATACCTTTATAGAGGGTATTCTGAGGGACAGGATCTACAGGCATTTGGAGAGGCAGGGACTAATTAGGAACAGTCAGCATGGTTTTGTGAGAGGAAAATCATGTCTCACGAATTTGATTGAGTTTTTTGAAGGGGTAACCAAGAAGATAGATGAGGGCTGTGCAGTAGACGTGGTCTACATGGACTTCAGCAAAGCATTTGACAAGGTACCACATGGTAGGTTGTTACATAAGGTTAAATCTCATGGGATCCAAGGTGAGGTAGCCAATTGGATACAAAATTGGCTTGACGACAGAAGACAGAGGGTGGTTGTAGAGGGTTGTTTTTCAAACTGGATGCCTGTGTCCAGCGGTGTGCCTCAGGGATCGGTGCTGGGTCCGCTGTTATTTGTTATTTATATTAATGATTTGGATGAGAATTTAGGAGGCATGGTTAGTAAGTTTGCAGATGACACCAAGATTGGTAGCATTGTGGACAGTGAAGAAGGTTATCTAGGATTGCAACGGGATCTTGATCAATTGGGCCAGTGGGCCGATGAATGGCAGATGGAGTTTAATTTAGATAAATGTGAGGTGATGCATTTTGGTAGATCGAATCGGGCCAGGACCTACTCCGTTAATGGTAGGGCGTTGGGGAGAGTTATAGAACAAAGAGATCTTGGAGTACAGATTCATAGCTCCTTGAAAGTGGAGTCACAGGTGGATAGGGTGGTGAAGAAGGCATTCGGCATGCTTGGTTTCATTGGTCAGAACATTGAATACAGGAGTTGGGATGTCTTGTTGAAGTTGTACAAGACATTAGTAAGGCCACACTTGGAATACTGTGTACAGTTCTGGTCACCCTATTATAGAAAGGATATTATTAAACTAGAAAGAGTGCAGAAAAGATTTACTAGGATGCTGCCGGGACTTGATGGTTTGACTTACAGGGAGAGGTTAGACAGACTGGGACTTTTTTCCCTGGAGAGTAGGAGGTTAAGGGGTGATCTTATAGAAGTCTATAAAATAATGAGGGGCATAGATAAGGTAGATAGTCAAAATCTTTTCCCAAAGATAGGGGAGTCTATAACGAGGGGGCACAGATTTAAGGTGAGAGGGGAGAGATACAAAAGGGTCCAGAGGGGCAATTTTTTCACTCAAAGGGTGGTGAGTGTCTGGAACGAGCTGCCAAAGGCAGTAGTAGAGGCGGGTACAATTTTGTCTTTTAAAAAGCATTTGGACAGTTACATGGGTAAGATGGGTATAGAGGGATATGGGCCAAGTGCAGGCAATTGGGACTAGCTTAGTGGTATAAACTGGGCGACATGGACATGTTGGGCCGAAGGGCCTGTTTCCATGTTGTAACTTCTATGAATCTCTTCCTCTAATGTCATGCCCACCATCTTCGTCTCCCTGGTAAATACTGAGGCAAAGTGACTCTTCAATATTTCTGCCATTTCGCTGTCATTACCAGTGAGTTTATCCTGTGGATCTGTTAGTGGCCCTATCCCTATCCTGATTTTCCTTTTGTTATTTATGTGTCTGTAGACCACTTTACTATTTTTATATTCCTTGATAATTTAATTTTGTACATCCTTTTTGTTGTACTAATTCTTTTTTTACTTCTTTCCTAACTTTTTCATAGTCCCTTCTGTCACCCTTTGTTCTCTATGTACTTAGTGTGTGCCTTTTTCTTTTGTTTCAATTTTAGCCTTTTCCCTTTATTCATCCACGGTATGTCATTACTGGCTCGTTTGTTCTTGCTTTTGAGGAATATATTTCTCCTGGACTCTATTGATCACTGTTTTAAATATTTCCCACTGCTGTTCTATTTGTAACAATGTGATGTGTTGTTAATGAGAAAGGTGTTGGTGAGGAGGACAGACTGTGGAGTTCATGAGGAGGTCGTTGAGATACTGGATGGGCTAAAAATGGATAAAAAGGAGGTACTAGAAAGGCTGGCAGTACTTAAAGTAGATAAGTCACCCGGTCCGGATGGGATGCATCCCAGGTTGCTGAGGGAAGGGTGGAAATTGCGGAGGTACTGGCCATAATCTTCCAAACATCCATAGATACGGGGGTGGTGCCAGAGGACTGGAGAATTGCAAATGTTACACCTTTGTTCAAAAAAAGGTGTAAGGATAAACCCAGCAACCACAGGCCAATCAGTTTAACCTCAGTGGTGTGGAAACTTTTAGAAACGATAATCTGGGACAGAATTAACAGTCACTTGGACGAGTATGGATTGATTAGGGAAAGCCAGCACGGATTTGTTAAAGGCCATTCGTGTTTAACTAACTTGATTGAGTTTTTTGATGAGGTAACAGAGAGGGTAGATGAGGGCAATGTGGTTGATGTGATGTATATAGACTTTCAAAAGGCTTTTGATAAAGTGCCGCATAATAGGCTTGTCAGCAAAATTGAAGCCAATGGAATAAAAGGGGCAGTGGCAGCATGGATACAGAATTGGCGAAGAGACAGGAAACAGAGAGTAGTGGTGAACAGTTGTTTTTCGGACTGGAGGGAGGTGTACAGTGGTGTTCCCCAGGGGTCAGTGCTGGGACCACTGCTTTTCTTGATATATATTAATGACTTGGACTAGGGTGTACAGGGCACAATTTTAAAATTTGCAGATGACACAAAACTTGGAAGGGAACAGTGAGGAGGATAGTGATAGACTTCAAGAGGATATAGACAGGCTGGTGGAATGGGCGGATATACGGCAGATGAAATTTAAGGCCAAGAAGTGTGAAGTGATACATTTTGGTTGGAAGAATGAGGAGAGGCAATATAAACTAAAGGGTACAATTCTAAAGTGGGTGCAGGAACAGAGAGATCTGGGGGATCATGTACACAAATCGTTGAAGGTGGCAGGGCAGGTTGAGAAAGTGGTTAAAAAAGCATATGGGATCCTGGGCTTTATAAATATAGGCATAGAGTACAAAAGCAAGGAAGTCATGATGAACCTTTATGAACGTCACTGATTTGGCCACAACTGGAGTGTTCTGTCCAATTCTGGGCACTGCACTTTAGGAAGGATGTGAAGGCCTTAGAGAGGGTGCAGATGAGATTTACTAGAATGATTCCAGGGATGAGGGACTTCAGTTACATGGATAGACTGGAGAAGCTGGGGTTATTCTCCTTAGAGCAGAGAAGGTTAAGAGGAGATTTTATAGAAATGTTCAAAATCATGAAGGGTTTAGATAAAGTAAATAAAGAGAAACTGTTCCCATTGGTGGAAGGGTCGAGAACCAGAGGACACAGATTTAAGGTGATTGGCAAAAGAACCAAAGGTGACATGAGGAAAAATGTTTTACGCAGTGAGTGGTTATGATCTGGAATTCGCTGCTTGAAAGGGTGATGGAAGCAGATTCAATCATGGCTTTCATGGGACTAACGGGATTGCTCTTACAAAGAGCCAGCACAGGCTTGATGGGCTGTATAGTCTCCTTCTGGTGTTGGTGAGGAGTATTTATTGTATCCATGTGATTTATATCAGTGAGTGTTAATTGTATTCAGGTGGTGCGAATTAATTGGGGACTCTCTCATATCCATTTATATGAGAGTTTATCTAGGGGATGGAGTGGGTAATGTGAATCTCTGTGAATAAAGGCTTGGAAGCAACTGAAGACCAGGCTCCAGTTTTCTATCCTTCACCACCTGGTTATCCAATTTGTAACCAGGAGGACAGACTGGCTGGTGACTGATGTCTGTGTTCAGGTTTACAGGTGGTGCTAAACTCGATCATTAAGGCCATGGTCCCCCTGCTCCACATTGCTCTGCTCGTCCTCTTCATGATCATCATATACGCTATCATTGGACTCGAACTGTTCATGGGCAAAATGCACAAGACGTGTTACTACAGCGGCACAGGTACAGTGTGAACGCACACGCAGGGATAGGGTGCATGCGCTGCGTGGACGTGCTCCCAGTGACGGTGCGAACACAGACGGGGACGGCGCGGACGCCGACACGCACACAGACGGGGACGGCGCGGACGCCGACACGCACACGGGGACGGCGCACACACAGACGGGGACGGCGCGGACGCAGACACGCACACAGACGGGGACGGCGCGGACGCAGACACGCACACAGACGTGGACGGCGCGGACGCAGACACGCACACAGACGTGGACGGCGCGGACGCAGACACGCACACAGACGGGGACGGCGCGGACGCAGACACGCACACAGACGGGGACTGCGCGGACGCAGACGCACAGAAGGGGACGGCGCGAACACACTGTGAACACATACAGAGGGACGGCACGAACACAATGTGAGCGTGCGGGGTCGGTGCGAGCACACGCGCGTGGACGCGCTCCCAGGGACTGTGCGAACACAGACACACACACACACAGACGGTGCGAACACAAACGCACACACAGGGACGGTGCGAACACAGACAGGGACAGTGTAAACGGACAGGGACAGAGTGAGCACAGTGTGAACACATACAGAGGGACAAGGTGAACACAGTATGAACTCACACACACTTACAGTGTGAACACACACAGGGACAGTGAGAACACAGTGCGAGCACACAGGGATGGTGTGAACACCGACAGTGTGAACAGAGTGAACTCAACGTTGATGCACGCGGGGACAGTGTGAATGCAGTGTAAACACACACATAGGAACAGTGTGAACAAAGGGACAGTGTGAACATCGTGTGAACACAGACACGGGGACAGTGTGAACACACCAAAAAGGTACACTGTGAACACAGACACGGGGACAGTGTGAACTTAGAGTGAAAAACAAAGGGACATTGTGAACACAGTGTGAACTTGCACGCAGTGGGAGCGCAGTGTGAGCACGCACGCAGTTACAGAGTGAGCGCAGTGTGAGCACGCACGCAGTTACAGAGTGAGCGCAGTGTGAGCACGCACGCAGTTACAGAGTGAGCGCAGTGTGAGCACGCACGCAGTTACAGAGTGAGCGCAGTGTGAGCACGCACGCAGTTACAGAGTGAGCGCAGTGTGAGCACGCACGCAGTTACAGAGTGAGCGCAGTGTGAGCACGCACGCAGTTACAGAGTGAGCGCAGTGTGAGCACGCACGCAGTTACAGAGTGAGCGCAGTGTGAGCACGCACGCAGTTACAGAGTGAGCGCAGTGTGAGCACGCACGCAGTTACAGAGTGAGCGCAGTGTGAGCACGCACGCAGTTACAGAGTGAGCGCAGTGTGAGCACGCACGCAGTTACAGAGTGAGCGCAGTGTGAGCACGCACGCAGTTACAGAGTGAGCGCAGTGTGAGCACGCACGCAGTTACAGAGTGAGCGCAGTGTGAGCACGCACGCAGTTACAGAGTGAGCGCAGTGTGAGCACGCACGCAGTTACAGAGTGAGCGCAGTGTGAGCACGCACGCAGTTACAGAGTGAGCGCAGTGTGAGCACGCACGCAGTTACAGAGTGAGCGCAGTGTGAGCACGCACGCAGTTACAGAGTGAGCGCAGTGTGAGCACGCACGCAGTTACAGAGTGAGCGCAGTGTGAGCACGCACGCAGTTACAGAGTGAGCGCAGTGTGAGCACGCACGCAGTTACAGAGTGAGCGCAGTGTGAGCACGCACGCAGTTACAGAGTGAGCGCAGTGTGAGCGCACTCACAGGGACAGTGTGAACTCGCACACAGTTAAAGTGAGAACACACAGAGCCAGTGTGAACACACACACAAGGACAGTGCCACCAGTGTGAACACAGACACAGGGACAGTGTGAACAGACACAGACAGTGTGAACACAGTGTGAACAAACATGGACAGTGTGGACACATATACGGACAGTGTGAGCACATATACGGACAGTGTGAGCACATATACGGACAGTGTGAGCAGATACACAGGGACAGTGTGAGCAGATACACAGGGACAGTGTGAGCAGATACACAGGGACAGTGTCAACAGATACACAGGGACAGTGTCAACACTCCCACAGGTGCAGTGTGAACACAGGTTCAGTGTGAACAGAGTGAACACATATGCAGGCACAGAGTGAACTCAATGTGAACACACACTCAGGGACAGTGTGAACACATACGGGGATGTGTGGACACAGTGTGAGCACATTGTGAACACACGGGTGCAGTGTGAAAACACACACAAACACGGGGACCTGTGGACACAGTGCGAGCACACACGGGGACAGTGTGAGCAGAGTGCGAGCACACACGGGGACAGTGTGAGCAGAGTGCGAGCACACACGGGGACAGTGTGAGCAGAGTGCGAGCACACACGGGGACAGTGTGAGCAGAGTGCGAGCACACACGGGGACAGTGTGAGCAGAGTGCGAGCACACACGGGGACAGTGTGAGCAGAGTGCGAGCACACACGGGGACAGTGTGAGCAGAGTGCGAGCACACACGGGGACAGTGTGAGCAGAGTGCGAGCACACACGGGGACAGTGTGAGCAGAGTGCGAGCACACACGGGGACAGTGTGAGCAGAGTGCGAGCACACACGGGGACAGTGTGAGCAGAGTGCGAGCACACACGGGGACAGTGTGAGCAGAGTGCGAGCACACACGGGGACAGTGTGAGCAGAGTGCGAGCACACACGGGGACAGTGTGAGCAGAGTGCGAGCACACACGGGGACAGTGTGAGCAGAGTGCGAGCACACACGGGGACAGTGTGAGCAGAGTGCGAGCACACACGGGGACAGTGTGAGCAGAGTGCGAGCACACACGGGGACAGTGTGAGCAGAGTGCGAGCACACACGGGGACAGTGTGAGCAGAGTGCGAGCACACACGGGGACAGTGTGAGCAGAGTGCGAGCACACACGGGGACAGTGTGAGCAGAGTGCGAGCACACACGGGGACAGTGTGAGCAGAGTGCGAGCACACACGGGGACAGTGTGAGCAGAGTGCGAGCACACACGGGGACAGTGTGAGCAGAGTGCGAGCACACACGGGGACAGTGTGAGCAGAGTGCGAGCACACACGGGGACAGTGTGAGCAGAGTGCGAGCACACACGGGGACAGTGTGAGCAGAGTGCGAGCACACACGGGGACAGTGTGAGCAGAGTGCGAGCACACACGGGGACAGTGTGAGCAGAGTGCGAGCACACACGGGGACAGTGTGAGCAGAGTGCGAGCACACACGGGGACAGTGTGAGCAGAGTGCGAGCACACACGGGGACAGTGTGAGCAGAGTGCGAGCACACACGGGGACAGTGTGAGCAGAGTGCGAGCACACACGGGGACAGTGTGAGCAGAGTGCGAGCACACACGGGGACAGTGTGAGCAGAGTGCGAGCACACACGGGGACAGTGTGAGCAGAGTGCGAGCACACACGGGGACAGTGTGAGCAGAGTGCGAGCACACACGGGGTCAGTGTGAGCAGAGTGCGAGCACACACGGGGACAGTGTGAGCAGAGTGCGAGCACACACGGGGACAGTGTGAGCAGAGTGCGAGCACACAGGGGGACAGTGTGAGCAGAGTGCGAGCACACACGGGGACAGTGTGAGCAGAGTGCGAGCACACACGGGGACAGTGTGAGCAGAGTGCGAGCACACACGGGGACAGTGTGAGCAGAGTGCGAGCACACACGGGGACAGTGTGAGCAGAGTGCGAGCACACACGGGGACAGTGTGAGCAGAGTGCGAGCACACACGGGGACAGTGTGAGCAGAGTGCGAGCACACACGGGGACAGTGTGAGCAGAGTGCGAGCACACACGGGGACAGTGTGAGCAGAGTGCGAGCACACACGGGGACAGTGTGAGCAGAGACACGGATAGTGTAAACACGGTGTGAACACGGGGACAGTGAGAACACAATGAACACACGGACAGTTACAGTGTGAACACACAGGCACAGCGAGAACACAGCGTGAGTTTAGAATCATAGAATCATAGAAGTTACAACATGGAAACAGGCCCTTCGGCCCAACATGTCCATGTCGCCCAGTTTATACCACTAAGCTAGTCCCAATTGCCTGCACTTGGCCCATATCCCTCGATACCCATCTTCCCCATGTAACTGTCCAAATGCTTTTTAAAAGACAAAATTGTACCTGCCTCTACTACTGCCTCTGGCAGCTCGTTCCAGACACTCACCACCCTTTGAGTGAAAAAATTGCCCCTCTGGATCCTTTTGTATCTCTCCCCTCTCAACTTAAATCTGTGCCCCCTCGTTATAGACTCCCCTATCTTTATAGGTTTCACAGGGATTGTGTGAACACTGTGTGGACTCGCACACAGGGACAGTGTGAACACTGTGTGGACTCGCACATGGACAGTGAGAACACAATGAACACACGGACAGTTACAGTGTGAACACACAGGCACAGCGAGAACACAGCGTGAGTTTCACAGGGATTGTGTGAACACTGTGAACTCACACACCGGGACAGTGTGAACACTGTGTGGACTCTCACACAGGGACAGTGTGAACACTGTGTGGACTCGCACACAGGGACAGTGTGAACACTGTGTGGACTCGCACACAGGGACAGTGTGAACACTGTGTGGACTCGCACACCGGGACAGTGTGAACACTGTGTGGACTCGCACACAGGGACAGTGTGAACACTGTGTGGACTCGCACACCGGGACAGTGTGAACACTGTGTGGACTCGCACACAGGGACAGTGTGAACACTGTGTGAACTCGCACACAGGGACAGTGTGAACACTGTGTGGACTCGCACACAGGGACAGTGTGAACACTGTGAACTCGCACACGGGGACAGTGTGAACACTGATGGACACTCTCAGGGACAGTGTGAACACTGTGTGGACTCGCACACAGGGACAGTGTGAACACTGTGTGGACTCGCACACAGGGACAGTGTGAACACTGTGTGGACTCGCACACAGGGACAGTGTGAACACTGTGTGGACTCGCACAGGGACAGTGTGAACACTGTGTGGACTCTCTCAGGGACAGTGTGAACACTGTGTGGACTCGCACAGGGACAGTGTGAACACTGTGTGGACTCGCACAGGGACAGTGTGAACACTGTGTGGACTCGCACAGGGACAGTGTGAACACTGTGTGGACTCGCACACCGGGACAGTGTGAACACTGTGTGGACTCGCACACCGGGACAGTGTGAACACTGTGTGGACTCTCTCAGGGACAGTGTGAACACTGTGTGGACTCGCACACAGGGACAGTGTGAACACTGTGTGGACTCGCACACAGGGACAGTGTGAACACTGTGTGGACTCGTACACAGGGACAGTGTGAACACTGTGTGGACTCGCACACAGGGACAGTGTGAACACTGTGTGGACTCGCACACCGGGACAGTGTGAACACTGTGTGGACTCGCACAGGGACAGTGTGAACACTGTGTGGACTCGCACACAGGGACAGTGTGAACACTGTGTGGACTCGCACACAGGGACAGTGTGAACACTGTGTGGACTCGCACACAGGGACAGTGTGAACACTGTGTGGACTCGCACACAGGGACAGTGTGAACACTGTGTGGACTCGCACACAGGGACAGTGTGAACACTGTGTGGACTCTCACAGGGACAGTGTGAACACTGTGTGGACTCTCACACCGGGACAGTGTAAACACTGTGTGGACTCTCACACAGGGACAGTGTGAACACTGTGTGGACTCTCACACAGGGACAGTGTGAACACTGTGTGGACTCGCACACAGGGACAGTGTGAACACTGTGTTGACTCGCACAGGGACAATGTGAACACTGTGTGGACTCTCACACAGGGACAGTGTGAACACTGTGTGGACTCTCTCACAGGGACAGTGTGAACACTGTGTGGACTCGCACACAGGGACAGTGTGAACACTGTGTGGACTCGCACACAGGGACAGTGTGAACACTGTGTGGACTCTCACACAGGGACAGTGTGAACACTGTGTGGACTCTCACAGGGACAGTGTGAACACTGTGTGGACTCTCGCACAGGGACAGTGTGAACACTGTGTGGACTCGCACAGGGACAGTGTGAACACTGTGTGGACTCGCACAGGGACAGTGTGAACACTGTGTGGACTCGCACACAGGGACAGTGTGAACACTGTGTGGACTCTCACACAGGGACAGTGTGAACACTGTGTGGACTCGCACACAGGGACAGTGTGAACACTGTGTGGACTCGCACACCGGGACAGTGTGAACACTGTGTGGACTCGCACAGGGACAGTGTGAACACTGTGTGGACTCGCACACAGGGACAGTGTGAACACTGTGTGGACTCGCACACAGGGACAGTGTGAACACTGTGTGGACTCGCACACAGGGACAGTGTGAACACTGTGTGGACTCGCACACAGGGACAGTGTGAACACCGTGTGGACTCGCACACAGGGACAGTGTGAACACTGTGTGGACTCGCACACAGGGACAGTGTGAACACTGTGTGGACTCTCACAGGGACAGTGTGAACACTGTGTGGACTCTCACACCGGGACAGTGTAAACACTGTGTGGACTCTCACACAGGGACAGTGTGAACACTGTGTGGACTCGCACACAGGGACAGTGTGAACACTGTGTGGACTCTCACAGGGACAATGTGAACACTGTGTGGACTCGCACACAGGGACAGTGTGAACACTGTGTGGACTCTCACAGGGACAGTGTGAACACTGTGTGGACTCGCACACAGGGACAGTGTGAACACTGTGTGGACTCGCACACCGGGACAGTGTGAACACTGTGTGGACTCTCACAGGGACAGTGTGAACACTGTGTGGACTCGCACACAGGGACAGTGTGAACACTGTGTGGACTCGCACACAGGGACAGTGTGAACACTGTGTGGACTCGCACACAGGGACAGTGTGAACACTGTGTGGACTCTCACACAGGGACAGTGTGAACACTGTGTGGACTCGCACACAGGGACAGTGTGAACACTGTGTGGACTCTCACAGGGACAGTGTGAACACTGTGTGGACTCGCACACCGGGACAGTGTGAACACTGTGTGGACTCTCACACCGGGACAGTGTGAACACTGTGTGGACTCTCACACCGGGACAGTGTGAACACTGTGTGGACTCTCACACCGGGACAGTGTGAACACTGTGTGGACTCGCACAGGGACAGTGTGAACACTGTGTGGACTCTCACGCAGGGACAGTGTGAACACTGTGTGGACTCTCACACAGGGACAGTGTGAACACTGTGTGGACTCTCACACAGGGACAGTGTGAACACTGTGTGGACTCTCACACAGGGACAGTGTGAACACTGTGTGGACTCTCACACAGGGACAGTGTGAACACTGTGTGGACTCTCACACAGGGACAGTGTGAACACTGTGTGGACTCTCACACCGGGACAGTGTGAACACTGTGTGGACTCGCACACAGGGACAGTGTGAACAGTGTGTGGACTCGCACACAGGGACAGTGTGAACACTGTGTGGACTCTCACACAGGGACAGTGTGAACACTGTGTGGACTCGCACACAGGGACAGTGTGAACACTGTGTGGACTCTCACACAGGGACAGTGTGAACACTGTGTGGACTCTCACACAGGGACAGTGTGAACACTGTGTGGACTCTCACACCGGGACAGTGTGAACACTGTGTGGACTCGCACACAGGGACAGTGTGAACACTGTGTGGACTCGCACAGGGACAGTGTGAACACTGTGTGGACTCGCACACAGGGACAGTGTGAACACTGTGTGGACTCTCACACAGGGACAGTGTGAACACTGTGTGGACTCGCACACAGGGACAGTGTGAACACTGTGTGGACTCTCACACAGGGACAGTGTGAACACTGTGTGGACTCACACAGGGACAGTGTGAACACTGTGTGGACTCACACAGGGACAGTGTGAACACTGTGTGGACTCTCACACCGGGACAGTGTGAACACTGTGTGGACTCGCACACAGGGACAGTGTGAACAGTGTGTGGACTCTCACACAGGGACAGTGTGAACACTGTGTGGACTCGCACACAGGGACAGTGTGAACACTGTGTGGACTCTCACACAGGGACAGTGTGAACACTGTGTGGACTCTCACACAGGGACAGTGTGAACACTGTGTGGACTCTCACACCGGGACAGTGTGAACACTGTGTGGACTCGCACACAGGGACAGTGTGAACACTGTGTGGACTCGCACACAGGGACAGTGTGAACACTGTGTGGACTCGCACACAGGGACAGTGTGAACACTGTGTGGACTCGCACACGGGGACAGTGTGAACACTGTGTGGACTCGCACACAGGGACAGTGTGAACACTGTGTGGACTCGCACACAGGGACAGTGTGAACACTGTGTGGACTCGCACACCGGGACAGTGTGAACAGTGTGTGGACTCGCACAGGGACAGTGTGAACACTGTGTGGACTCTCACACAGGGACAGTGTGAACACTGTGTGGACTCGCACACAGGGACAGTGTGAACACTGTGTGGACTCTCACAGGGACAGTGTGAACACTGTTTGAACTCGCACACAGGGACAGTGTGAACACTGTGTGGACTCGCACAGGGACAGTGTGAACACTGTGTGGACTCTCACACAGGGACAGTGTGAACACTGTGTGGACTCGCACACAGGGACAGTGTGAACACTGTGTGGACTCTCACACAGGGACAGTGTGAACACTGTGTGAACTCTCACACAGGGACAGTGTGAACACTGTGTGGACTCTCACACAGGGACAGTGTGAACACTGTGTGGACTCTCACACAGGGACAGTGTGAACACTGTGTGGACTCTCACACCGGGACAGTGTGAACACTGTGTGGACTCGCACACAGGGACAGTGTGAACAGTGTGTGGACTCGCACACAGGGACAGTGTGAACACTGTGTGGACTCTCACACAGGGACAGTGTGAACACTGTGTGGACTCGCACACAGGGACAGTGTGAACACTGTGTGGACTCTCACACAGGGACAGTGTGAACACTGTGTGGACTCTCACACAGGGACAGTGTGAACACTGTGTGGACTCTCACACCGGGACAGTGTGAACACTGTGTGGACTCGCACACAGGGACAGTGTGAACACTGTGTGGACTCTCACACAGGGACAGTGTGAACACTGTGTGGACTCTCACACAGGGACAGTGTGAACACTGTGTGGACTCGCACACAGGGACAGGTTGAACACTGTGTGGACTCTCACACAGGGACAGTGTGAACACTGTGTGGACTCTCACACCGGGACAGTGTGAACACTGTGTGGACTCGCACACAGGGACAGTGTGAACAGTGTGTGGACTCGCACACAGGGACAGTGTGAACACTGTGTGGACTCTCACACAGGGACAGTGTGAACACTGTGTGGACTCTCACACAGGGACAGTGTGAACACTGTGTGGACTCTCACACCGGGACAGTGTGAACACTGTGTGGACTCGCACACAGGGACAGTGTGGACACTGTGTGGACTCTCACACAGGGACAGTGTGAACACTGTGTGGACTCTCACACAGGGACAGTGTGAACACTGTGTGGACTCGCACACAGGGACAGTGTGAACACTGTGTGGACTCGCACACAGGGACAGTGTGAACACTGTGTGGACTCTCACACAGGGACAGTGTGAACACTGTGTGGACTCTCACACAGGGACAGTGTGAACACTGTGTGGACTCGCACAGGGACAGTGTGAACACTGTGTGGACTCTCACACAGGGACAGTGTGAACACTGTGTGGACTCTCACAGGGACAGTGTGAACACTGTGTGGACTCGCACACAGGGACAGTGTGAACACTGTGTGGACTCGCACAGGGACAGTGTGAACACTGTGTGGACTCGCACACAGGGACAGTGTGAACACTGTGTGGACTCGCACACAGGGACAGTGTGAACACTGTGTGGACTCGCACACAGGGACAGTGTGAACACTGTGTGGACTCTCACACAGGGACAGTGTGAACACTGTGTGGACTCGCACACAGGGACAGTGTGAACACTGTGTGGACTCGCACACAGGGACAGTGTGAACACTGTGTGGACTCGCACACAGGGACAGTGTGAACACTGTGTGGACTCGCACACAGGGACAGTGTGAACACTGTGTGGACTCTCACAGGGACAGTGTGAACACTGTGTGGACTCTCACAGGGACAGTGTGAACACTGTGTGGACTCTCACAGGGACAGTGTGAACACTGTGTGGACTCGCACACCGGGACAGTGTGAACACTGTGTGGACTCGCACACCGGGACAGTGTGAACACTGTGTGGACTCTCACACAGGGACAGTGTGAACACTGTGTGGACTCGCACACCGGGACAGTGTGAACAGTGTGTGGACTCTCACACAGGGACAGTGTGAACACTGTGTGGACTCGCACACAGGGACAGTGTGAACACTGTGTGGACTCGCACACAGGGACAGTGTGAACACTGTGTGGACTCGCACACAGGGACAGTGTGAACACTGTGTGGACTCGCACACGGGGACAGTGTGAACACTGTGTGGACTCGCACACGGGGACAGTGTGAACACTGTGTGGACTCGCACACGGGGACAGTGTGAACACTGTGTGGACTCGCACACAGGGACAGTGTGAACACTGTGTGGACTCGCACACCGGGACAGTGTGAACAGTGTGTGGACTCGCACAGGGACAGTGTGAACACTGTGTGGACTCTCACACAGGGACAGTGTGAACACTGTGTGGACTCGCACACCGGGACAGTGTGAACACTGTGTGGACTCTCACACAGGGACAGTGTGAACACTGTGTGGACTCGCACACAGGGACAGTGTGAACACTGTGTGGACTCGCACACCGGGACAGTGTGAACACTGTGTGGACTCGCACACCGGGACAGTGTGAACACTGTGTGGACTCGCACACCGGGACAGTGTGAACACTGTGTGGACTCGCACACAGGGACAGTGTGAACAGTGTGTGGACTCTCACACAGGGACAGTGTGAACACTGTGTGGACTCGCACACCGGGACAGTGTGAACACTGTGTGGACTCTCACACAGGGACAGTGTGAACACTGTGTGGACTCGCACACAGGGACAGTGTGAACACTGTGTGGACTCTCTCACAGGGACAGTGTGAACACTGTGTGGACTCTCACACAGGGACAGTGTGAACACTGTGTGGACTCTCACACAGGGACAGTGTGAACACTGTGGACTCTCACACAGGGACAGTGTGAACACTGTGGACTCTCACACAGGGACAGTGTGAACACTGTGTGGACTCTCACACAGGGACAGTGTGAACACTGTGGACTCTCACACAGGGACAGTGTGAACACTGTGTGGACTCTCACACAGGGACAGTGTGAACACTGTGTGGACTCGCACACAGGGACAGTGTGAACACTGTGTGGACTCTCACACAGGGACAGTGTGAACACTGTGTGGACTCGCACACAGGGACAGTGTGAACACTGTGTGGACTCGCACACAGGGACAGTGTGAACACTGTGTGGACTCTCACACAGGGACAGTGTGAACACTGTGTGGACTCTCACACAGGGACAGTGTGAACACTGTGTGGACTCACACACAGGGACAGTGTGAACAGTGTGTGGACTCGCACACAGGGACAGTGTGAACAGTGTGTGGACTCGCACACAGGGACAGTGTGAACACTGTGTGGACTCGCACACAGGGACAGTGTGAACACTGTGTGGACTCGCACACAGGGACAGTGTGAACACTGTGTGGACTCGCACACAGGGACAGTGTGAACACTGTGTGGACTCGCACACAGGGACAGTGTGAACACTGTGTGGACTCGCACACCGGGACAGTGTGAACACTGTGTGGACTCTCACACAGGGACAGTGTGAACACTGTGTGGACTCTCACACAGGGACAGTGTGAACACTGTGTGGACTCTCACACAGGGACAGTGTGAACACTGTGTGGACTCTCACACAGGGACAGTGTGAACACTGTGTGGACTCTCACACAGGGACAGTGTGAACACTGTGTGGACTCGCACACAGGGACAGTGTGAACAGTGTGTGGACTCACACACAGGGACAGTGTGAACACTGTGTGGACTCTCACACAGGGACAGTGTGAACACTGTGTGGACTCTCACACAGGGACAGTGTGAACACTGTGTGGACTCTCACACCGGGACAGTGTGAACACTGTGTGGACTCGCACACAGGGACAGTGTGGACACTGTGTGGACTCTCACACAGGGACAGTGTGAACACTGTGTGGACTCTCACACAGGGACAGTGTGAACACTGTGTGGACTCGCACACAGGGACAGTGTGAACACTGTGTGGACTCGCACACAGGGACAGTGTGAACACTGTGTGGACTCTCACACAGGGACAGTGTGAACACTGTGTGGACTCGCACAGGGACAGTGTGAACACTGTGTGGACTCTCGCACAGGGACAGTGTGAACACTGTGTGGACTCTCACACAGGGACAGTGTGAACACTGTGTGGACTCGCACAGGGACAGTGTGAACACTGTGTGGACTCGCACAGGGATAGTGTGAACACTGTGTGGACTCGCACAGGGATAGTGTGAACACTGTGTGGACTCGCACACAGGGACAGTGTGAACACTGTGTGGACTCGCACACAGGGACAGTGTGAACACTGTGTGGACTCTCACACCGGGACAGTGTGAACACTGTGTGGACTCGCACACAGGGACAGTGTGAACACTGTGTGGACTCGCACACAGGGACAGTGTGAACACTGTGTGGACTCGCACACAGGGACAGTGTGAACACTGTGTGGACTCGCACACAGGGACAGTGTGAACACTGTGTGGACTCTCACAGGGACAGTGTGAACACTGTGTGGACTCTCACAGGGACAGTGTGAACACTGTGTGGACTCTCACAGGGACAGTGTGAACACTGTGTGGACTCGCACACCGGGACAGTGTGAACACTGTGTGGACTCGCACACCGGGACAGTGTGAACACTGTGTGGACTCTCACACAGGGACAGTGTGAACACTGTGTGGACTCGCACACCGGGACAGTGTGAACAGTGTGTGGACTCTCACACAGGGACAGTGTGAACACTGTGTGGACTCGCACACAGGGACAGTGTGAACACTGTGTGGACTCGCACACAGGGACAGTGTGAACACTGTGTGGACTCGCACACAGGGACAGTGTGAACACTGTGTGGACTCGCACACGGGGACAGTGTGAACACTGTGTGGACTCGCACACGGGGACAGTGTGAACACTGTGTGGACTCGCACACAGGGACAGTGTGAACACTGTGTGGACTCGCACACCGGGACAGTGTGAACAGTGTGTGGACTCGCACAGGGACAGTGTGAACACTGTGTGGACTCTCACACAGGGACAGTGTGAACACTGTGTGGACTCGCACACCGGGACAGTGTGAACACTGTGTGGACTCTCACACAGGGACAGTGTGAACACTGTGTGGACTCGCACACAGGGACAGTGTGAACACTGTGTGGACTCGCACACCGGGACAGTGTGAACACTGTGTGGACTCGCACACCGGGACAGTGTGAACACTGTGTGGACTCGCACACCGGGACAGTGTGAACACTGTGTGGACTCGCACACAGGGACAGTGTGAACAGTGTGTGGACTCTCACACAGGGACAGTGTGAACACTGTGTGGACTCGCACACCGGGACAGTGTGAACACTGTGTGGACTCTCACACAGGGACAGTGTGAACACTGTGTGGACTCGCACACAGGGACAGTGTGAACACTGTGTGGACTCTCTCACAGGGACAGTGTGAACACTGTGTGGACTCTCACACAGGGACAGTGTGAACACTGTGTGGACTCTCACACAGGGACAGTGTGAACACTGTGGACTCTCACACAGGGACAGTGTGAACACTGTGGACTCTCACACAGGGACAGTGTGAACACTGTGTGGACTCTCACACAGGGACAGTGTGAACACTGTGGACTCTCACACAGGGACAGTGTGAACACTGTGTGGACTCTCACACAGGGACAGTGTGAACACTGTGTGGACTCGCACACAGGGACAGTGTGAACACTGTGTGGACTCTCACACAGGGACAGTGTGAACACTGTGTGGACTCGCACACAGGGACAGTGTGAACACTGTGTGGACTCGCACACAGGGACAGTGTGAACACTGTGTGGACTCTCACACAGGGACAGTGTGAACACTGTGTGGACTCTCACACAGGGACAGTGTGAACACTGTGTGGACTCACACACAGGGACAGTGTGAACAGTGTGTGGACTCGCACACAGGGACAGTGTGAACAGTGTGTGGACTCGCACACAGGGACAGTGTGAACACTGTGTGGACTCGCACACAGGGACAGTGTGAACACTGTGTGGACTCGCACACAGGGACAGTGTGAACACTGTGTGGACTCGCACACAGGGACAGTGTGAACACTGTGTGGACTCGCACACAGGGACAGTGTGAACACTGTGTGGACTCGCACACCGGGACAGTGTGAACACTGTGTGGACTCTCACACAGGGACAGTGTGAACACTGTGTGGACTCTCACACAGGGACAGTGTGAACACTGTGTGGACTCTCACACAGGGACAGTGTGAACACTGTGTGGACTCGCACACAGGGACAGTGTGAACACTGTGTGGACTCACACACAGGGACAGTGTGAACACTGTGTGGACTCGCACACAGGGACAGTGTGAACACTGTGTGGACTCGCACACAGGGACAGTGTGAACACTGTGTGGACTCGCACAGGGACAGTGTGAACACTGTGTGGACTCGCACACCGGGACAGTGTGAACACTGTGTGGACTCGCACACAGGGACAGTGTGAACACTGTGTGGACTCGCACACAGGGACAGTGTGAACACTGTGTGGACTCGCACACAGGGACAGTGTGAACACTGTGTGGACTCGCACAGGGACAGTGTGAACACTGTGTGGACTCGCACACCGGGACAGTGTGAACACTGTGTGGACTCTCACACAGGGACAGTGTGAACACTGTGTGGACTCGCACACCGGGACAGTGTGAACACTGTGTGGACTCGCACAGGGACAGTGTGAACACTGTGTGGACTCTCACACAGGGACAGTGTGAACACTGTGTGGACTCGCACACAGGGACAGTGTGAACACTGTGTGGACTCGCACAGGGACAGTGTGAACACTGTGTGGACTCGCACACAGGGACAGTGTCAACACTGTGTGGACTCACACACAGGGACAGTGTGAACACTGTGTGGACTCGCACACCGGGACAGTGTGAACACTGTGTGGACTCTCACACAGGGACAGTGTGAACACTGTGTGGACTCGCACACAGGGACAGTGTGAACACTGTGTGGACTCTCTCACAGGGACAGTGTGAACACTGTGTGGACTCTCACACAGGGACAGTGTGAACACTGTGTGGACTCGCACACAGGGACAGTGTGAACACTGTGTGGACTCTCACACAGGGACAGTGTGAACACTGTGTGGACTCTCACACAGGGACAGTGTGAACACTGTGTGGACTCTCACACAGGGACAGTGTGAACACTGTGTGGACTCGCACACAGGGACAGTGTGAACACTGTGTGGACTCGCACACAGGGACAGTGTGAACACTGTGTGGACTCTCACACAGGGACAGTGTGAACACTGTGTGGACTCTCACACAGGGACAGTGTGAACACTGTGTGGACTCTCACACAGGGACAGTGTGAACACTGTGTGGACTCTCACACAGGGACAGTGTGAACACTGTGTGGACTCGCACACAGGGACAGTGTGAACACTGTGTGGACTCGCACACAGGGACAGTGTGAACACTGTGTGGACTCTCACACAGGGACAGTGTGAACACTGTGTGGACTCGCACACAGGGACAGTGTGAACACTGTGTGGACTCGCACACAGGGACAGTGTGAACACTGTGTGGACTCGCACACAGGGACAGTGTGAACACTGTGTGGACTCTCACACAGGGACAGTGTGAACACTGTGTGGACTCTCACACAGGGACAGTGTGAACACTGTGTGGACTCTCACACAGGGACAGTTTGAACACTGTGTGGACTCACACACAGGGACAGTGTGAACAGTGTGTGGACTCGCACACAGGGACAGTGTGAACACTGTGTGGACTCTCAGAGGGACAGTGTGAACACTGTGTGGACTCTCACACAGGGACAGTGTGAACACTGTGTGGACTCGCACACAGGGACAGTGTGAACACTGTGTGGACTCGCACACCGGGACAGTGTGAACACTGTGTGGACACGCACACCGGGACAGTGTGAACACTGTGTGGACTCTCACACAGGGACAGTGTGAACACTGTGTGGACTCGCACACCGGGACAGTGTGAACACTGTGTGGACTCGCACAGGGACAGTGTGAACACTGTGTGGACTCTCACACAGGGACAGTGTGAACACTGTGTGGACTCTCACACAGGGACAGTGTGAACACTGTGTGGACTCTCACACAGGGACAGTGTGAACACTGTGTGGACTCGCACACAGGGACAGTGTGAACACTGTGTGGACTCGCAAAGGGACAGTGTGAACACTGTGTGGACTCGCACACAGGGACAGTGTGAACACTGTGTGGACTCACACACAGGGACAGTGTGAACACTGTGTGGACTCGCACACAGGGACAGTGTGAACACTGTGTGGACTCGCACACAGGGACAGTGTGAACACTGTGTGGACTCGCACACAGGGACAGTGTGAACAGTGTGTGGACTCTCACACAGGGACAGTGTGAACACTGTGTGGACTCGCACACCGGGACAGTGTGAACACTGTGTGGACTCTCACACAGGGACAGTGTGAACACTGTGTGGACTCTCTCACAGGGACAGTGTGAACACTGTGTGGACTCGCACACCGGGACAGTGTGAACACTGTGTGGACTCTCACACAGGGACAGTGTGAACACTGTGTGGACTCGCACACAGGGACAGTGTGAACACTGTGTGGACTCGCACACAGGGACAGTGTGAACACTGTGTGGACTCTCACACCGGGACAGTGTGAACACTGTGTGGACTCTCACACCGGGACAGTGTGAACACTGTGTGGACTCTCACACAGGGACAGTGTGAACACTGTGTGGACTCGCACACCGGGACAGTGTGAACACTGTATGGACTCACACACAGGGACAGTGTGAACACTGTGTGGACTCGCACACAGGGACAGTGTGAACACTGTGTGGACTCGCACACAGGGACAGTGTGAACACTGTGTGGACTCGCACAGGGACAGTGTGAACACTGTGTGGACTCTCACACAGGGACAGTGTGAACACTGTGTGGACTCGCACACGGGGACAGTGTGAACAGTGTGTGGACTCGCACACGGGGACAGTGTGAACACTGTGTGGACTCGCACACAGGGACAGTGTGAACACTGTGTGGACTCGCACACAGGGACAGTGTGAACACTGTGTGGACTCGCACACAGGAACAGTGTGAACACTGTGTGGACTCGCACACAGGGACAGTGTGAACACTGTGTGGACTCTCACACAGGGACAGTGTGAACACTGTGTGGACTCTCACAGGGACAGTGTGAACACTGTGTGGACTCGCACACAGGGACAGTGTGAACACTGTGTGGACTCGCACACGGGGACAGTGTGAACTCGCACACGGGGACAGTGTGAACTCGCACACGGGGACAGTGTGAACTCGCACACGGGGACAGTGTGAATGAAGTGAACACACACACGGGCACAGTATGAACAGACACAGGGGCAGTGTGAACACAGTGTAAACACACACAGGAACAATGTGAACACAGTGTGAACTCACGTGAATGCACAGGGACATTGTGAACACAATGTGAGCATATAAAGGGACAGTGTGAACTCACACATGGACAGTGTGAGCACTGAACACACACAGACAGTGTGAACACATACAGGGACAGTGTTTACATTGTGAACACTCACACAGATCCAGTGTGAACACACACAGGTACAGTGTGAACATAGATTGAACTCTCACGCAGGGACAGTGTGAACACACACACAGAGACAGTTTCAACACAATACGAACAAACACACCATGTACAGTGTGAACACACAGGGACAGTGTAAACACATATACAGGGTCAGTGTGAACATTGTGTGAACACACACACGGGCAGTGTGAACACACACGCAGGGACAGTGTGACCTCACGCAGGGTCAGTGTGAAAATGTACAGGCACAGTGTGAACACACACACAGGGACAGTGTCAACAGTGTGAACACACACACAGGGACAGTGTCAGCAGTGTGAACACACACACAGGGACAGTGTCAACAGTGTGAACACACACGGACATTATGAAAAGACACACCAGGATAGTGTAAACACAGTGTGAACAGATACACAGGGACAGTGTCAACACAGTGAACACACACACAGATGCAGTGTGAAAACACAGGGTCAGTGTGACCAGATTGAACACATATGCAGGGACAGTGTGAACACACACACAGGGACAGTGTGAACACATATGGGGACGTGTGGACACACGCACACACGGGGACAGTGTGAGGACAGTGTGAACACACATGGACAGTATGAACAGTTACACGGACAATGTAAACACAGTGTGAACACACACGGACAGTGTGGACAAAATAAACACATATGCAGGGACAGTGTGAACTCAGTGTGAACACACAGGGACAGTGTGAACATATATAGGGATGTGTGGACACACGCGGGGACAGTGTGAGCACAGTGTGAACACACACAGGGATAGTGTGAACAGATACATAGTGAGCACTCACATGGGGACAGTGTGAGCACAGTGTGACCACACAGACAGGGACAGTGTGAACACAAAGGGTCATTATGAACACAGTGAACACACTCAGGTACAGTGTGAACACACAATGATAGCATGAACATACACGGGGACTGTGTGGATACACACGGGGATAGTGTGAGCACACAAACATGGGGATAAGGTGAGCACACATACGGGGACAGGGTGTGCACACACACGGGGACAGTGGGAACACACACGGGGACAGGGTGAGCACACATACGGGGACAGGGTGTGTACACACAGACGGGGACAGTGGGAACACACATGGGGACTGGGTGAGCACACACATGGAATGGTGTGAACGCAGTGTAATCACACATGGACAGTGTAAACAGACACACAGTTTCAGTGTGAACATAGACAGGGACAGTGTGAACACACATGGGGTCAGTGTGAACACACACAAGGACAGTGTGAACTCACATGGGAACATTGTGAACTCACACACAGGGACAGTGTGAACACACATGGGGACAGTGTGAATACAGTGTGAACTCACACACGGACAGTGTGAACACAGTGTGAACACAGTGTGAACTCATACACAGGGACAGTGTGAATACAATGTGAATTCAAACACAGTTACATTGTGAGCACACACAGGGACAGTGTGAACTCATACACAGGGACAGTGTGAGCACACACAGGGACAGTGTGAACACTGTGAACTTACACATAGGGATAGTGTGAACACTGTGTGAATATAGACGCAGGGACAGTGTGAACACACACGGGGACAGTGAGAACACTCACACGGGGACAGTGTGAACACACACGGGGACAGTGAGAACACTCACACGGGGACAGTGTGAACACTGAACACACACTGGGACAGTGTGAGCATGCACACAGGCACAGTGTGAACAGACACAGGGACAGTGTGAGCACAGTGTGAACACACACACAGGATCATTTTCAACATACGGGCAGTGTGAACACAGTGTAAACACACACAGGAACAATGTGAACACAGTGTGAACTCGCACATTGTGACAATGTAAACACACATAGGTACAATGTGAACAAACACACAGTGTGAACAGACACATAGGTACCGTGTAAACACAGTGTGAACACACACAGGGACAGTGTTCACACTGTGAACACACACACAGACACTGTGAACACTCACACAGGTATAGTGTGAACACAGTTTGAACACTGTGAACACACAAAGGGACAGTGTGAACATGCAAGGAGAGTGTGAACATTGTGATGACACGCATGGACAGTGTCAGCACAGTATGAACACGCACATGGACTGTGTGAACACACACACGGAGACAGTTTCAATACAATACGAACACACACACAGGTACAGTGTGAACACACAGGGAAAGTGTGAATATGCACAGGATCAGTGTGAACATAGTATGAACACACACACGGACAGTGTGAACACACGCAGGGACAGTGTGAAAATGCACAGGGACAGTGTGAACACAGTCACCACATACACAGGGACTGTGTGAAAATGCACAGGGACAGTGTGAACACAGTTTGAACACATGGGGGCAGTGTGAACACACACAGGTACAGTGTGAACACACAGAAAGGGACAGTATGAACACACAGGTACAGTGTGAGCGCAGTGTGAAAACACAAGGACAGTATGAACACGCACAAAGAGACATTGTGAACACAATTAGGTACAGTGTAAACGCACACACAGGGACAGTGTGAACACAGTATGAACACACTTAGGTACAGTGTTGAACGCACACAGGGACAGTGTGAACACAGTATGAACACAGACAGTGTGAACACAATTTGAACACAGCATGAAACACATGGGGACAGTGTGAACACACGCAGGTACAGTGTGAATGCACACAAAGGGACAATGTGAACACAGTGTGAACTCACACACACGTACAGTGTGAGTGCAGTGTGAAGACACAAGGATAGTATGAACACGCACAAAAAGACATTGTGAACACACAGGTACAGTGTCAACACACGGACAGTGTGAACACATGCAGGGACAGTGTGAAGACGCACAGGAACAGTGTGAACACACATAGGGACAGACAGTGTGAACACACAAAAGGACAGTATGATCACAGTGTGAACTCACACACAGATACAGTGTGAATACACAGGGACAGTGAACACGAACAAAGAGACATTGTGAACACAGCGTGAACAAACACACACAAAGGGACAGTGTGAACACAGAGTGAACACACACAGCTACAGTGTAAGCATATTGTGAACATGCACAGGGACAGTGTGAACACAGTGACCACACACGCAGGGACTGTGTGAAAATGCACAGGGACAGTGTGAACACACACACGGATAAAGTGAACACACACAAACTGGGACAGAGCGAACACGGTGTGAACACACACAGGGACAGTGAGAACACACACAGAGACATTGTGAACATACACAGGATGGATAGTGGACGGTTCGTCAGTGGGAGGGTGGGGAGTGGACGGAGCGTCAGTGGGAGGGTGGGAAGTGGACGGAGCGTCAGTGGGAGGGTATGGAGTGGATGGAGGATCAGTGCGAGTGAAGGGAGTGGACGGAGGGACAGTGGGAGGGTGGGGAGTGGACGGAGCGTCAGTGGGAGGGTATGGAGTGGATGGAGGGTCAGTGGGAGGTTGGGGAGTGGACGGAGGATCAGTGCGAGTGAAGGGAGTGGACGGAGGGACAGTGGGAGGGTGGGGAGAGGATGGCTGGTCAATGGGAGGGTGGGTAGTGGACGGTCGTTCGGTGTGAAGGTGGGGACTGGATGGTTGGTCATTGGGAGGGTGTGGAGTGGATGGAGGATCAGTGGGAGGGTGTGGAGTGGATGGAGGATCAGTGCGAGGGTGTGGAGTGGATGGTCGGTCAGTGCGAGGGTGGGGAGTGGATGGTCGGTCAGTGGGAGGGTGTGGAGTGGATGGAGGATCAGTGGGAGGGTGTGGAGTGGATGGAGGATCAGTGCGAGGGTGTGGAGTGGATGGTCGGTCAGTGCGAGGGTGGGGAGTGGATGGTCGGTCAGTGCGAGGGTGGGGAGTGGATGGTCGGTCAGTGGGAGGGTGTGGAGTGGATGGAGGGTCAGTGGGAGGGTGTGGAGTGGATGGTCGGTCAGTGCGAGGGTGGGGAGTGGATGGTCGGTCAGTGCGAGGGTGTGGAGTGGATGGAGGGTCAGTGGGAGGGTGTGGAGTGGATGGAGGGTCAGTGGGAGGGGTGTGGAGTGGATGGTCGGTCAGTGCGAGGGTGGGGAGTGGATGGTCGGTCAGTGCGAGGGTGTGGAGTGGATGGAGGGTCAGTGGGAGGGTGTGGAGTGGATGGAGGGTCAGTGGGAGGGTTCAATTCTCTCTTCCCCCTTTCTCATATTGTCTCTCCCTCACTCACTCCCCTCTCATTATCTTTCTCTCTTCCCTTCTCCCTCCTCTCCTCTAACCCTGTCCCTCTGCCCTTCCTTTCTCACTCCCCCTGTCCCCCTCTCTCTCTCCCGTCCCCCCTCTCTCTCTCTCTCTCCCGTCCCCCTCTCTCTCTCTCTCTCCCCGTCCCCCCCTCTCTCTTTCTCTCTCCCCGTCTCCCTCGCTCTCTCTCCTGTCCCCCTCTCTCTCTCTCTCCCGTCCCCTTCTCTCTCTCTCTCTCCCCGTCCCTCTCTCTCTCTCTCTCTCTCCCATCCCTCTCTCTCTCTCTCTCTCTCCCGTCCCTCTCTCTCTCTCTCTCTCTCCCTCCCGTCCCTCTCTCTCTCCCTCCCGTCTCTCTCTCTCCTCTCCCGTTCCCCCCCCCTCTCTCTCTCTCTCTTCCTCCCGTCCCCCCATCTCTCTCTCTCTCTCTCTCCCGTCCCCCTTTCTCTCTCTCTCCTCCCGTCTCTCTCTCTCTCTCTCTCTCCCGTCCCCCTTTCTCTCTCTCTCTCTCCCGTCTCTCTCTCTCTCTCTCTCCCGTCCCCCTTTCTCTCTCTCTCTCTCTCCCGTCTCTCTCTCTCCCGTCCCCCTTTCTCTCTCTCTCTCTCCCGTCCCCCACTCTCTCTCCCCTGTCCTTTTCTGCCTCTCTCCTCGCCCCCTTTCTCTCTCTCCCCGCCCCCCTCTCTCCCCGCCCCCCCTCTCTCTCCCCTGTCTCCCTCTGCCTCTCTCCCTGCCCCCTATTCTCTCCCCCCTCTCTCTCCCTGCCTCTCTCTCTCTCGTCCTCCTCTCTCACTCCCCTGTCCCCTTTCTCCCTGACTCTCTCCCCATCTCTATCTCTTTCCCCGTTTCTCACTCTCTTTCCCCGTTTCTCACTCTCTTTCCCCCTCTCTCTTTCCTCATCTCCCTCTCCCCCGTCCCTATCTCCCTCTCCCCCTCACTCTGCCCCTCTCCCCCGTCCCTATCTCCCTCTCCCCCTCACTCTGCCCCTCTCCCCGTCCCTATCTCCCTCTCCCCCCTCACTCTGCCCCTCTCCCCCTCACTCTGCCCCTCTCCCCCTCACTCTGCCCCTCTCCCCCTCACTCTGCCCCTCCCCCTCACTCTGCCCCTCTCCCCCTCACTCTGCCCCTCTCCCCTCACTCTGCCCCTCTCCCCCTCTTTCTCTCCCCCATCCCCTCTCTCCCCCTGTCATCACTTTCTCTCTCCCCCACATCTCTCTTTCTCCCTCTCCCCTGTCTCTCTCTCTCTCTGTCCGCCCCGTCATCCATCTCTCTCTCTCCCCGTCCCTCTCCCTCTCCCCGTCTCTTTCTCTCCCGTCTCTTTCTCTCCCCGTCTCTTTCTCTCCCCGTCTCTTTCTCTCCCCGTCTCTTTCTCTCCCCGTCTCTTTCTCTCCCCGTCTCTCTCTCTCTCCCGTCTCTCTCTCTCTCTCTCCCTGTCTCTCCCTCTCCCCTGTCCCTTTCTCCCACTGTCCCCCTCCCCCTTCATTTCTCTCCCTCTCTCTGTCCTTCCCTCTCCCTCTCTCTCTCCCCCTGTCCCCTCTCTCTGATCCCAATTGCCCCTCTCTCTCCCTGTCCCCTCTCCCCCGAACCCTCTCTCACTCTCCCCCGACCCCTCTCCCCCATCCCCTCTCTCTCTCTCTATCTCTCTCTCTCTCCTCCCGCTTGTCCCCTCTCTCTCTCCCTTGTCCCCTCTCTCTCTCCCCTTGTCCCCTCTCTCTCCCGTGTGTCTCTCTCTCTCCCCACCGTCTCCCTTTTCTGTCTCTCCCGTATCCCTCTCTCCCTCTCCCCTGTCTCTCTACCCCGTCCCCTCTCTCTCCCCATCTCTATCTCTCCCATCTCTCACCCCATCTCTCTCTCTCTCCCTCTCTGTCTCACCCCCCCTCTCCCACCATCTCTTTCCCCCGTCTCTCCCTCTCCCCCATCCTTTCAACCTCTGTTCCTTTCTCCCACTTCCCCCCCTATCTCTCTCTCCCTCTCTCCCCCTATCTCTCTCTCCCTCTCTCCCCCTCATCTCTCTCTCTCTCCCCCTCATCTCTCTCCCTCTCTCCCCCTCATCTCTCCCCCTCTCTCCATGTCCCTCTCCCCCTCATTTCTCTGCCTCTCTCTCCGCCCCACTCCCTTTCTCTCTCACTCTCTCACACGTGTCGCTCCCTCCTCTGTTTCTCTCTCCCCCGTCCCCACTCTCTCTCTCTCTCCCTCCATCCCCCCTCTCTCTCTTGCCCCCTCTCTGTCTCCCCCTGTCACCCCTCTCTCACTCCCCATGTACTCTCTCTCCCCCTCTCTCTCGCCTGTCCCCCTCTCTCTCCACCTGTCCCCCTCTCTCTCCACCTGTCCCCCCTCTCCCTCCCTCTGTCCCCCTCTCCCTCCTCCTGCCCCCCTCTCTCCCCCCTGTCCCCCTTTCTCTCCCCTTGTCCCCCTTTCTCTCCCCCTGTCCCCCTTTCTCTTCCCCCTATCCCCTTTCTCTTCCCCCTGTCCCCCTTTCTCTTCCCCCTGTCTCCCTTTCTCTCCCCTCTGTCCCCTTTCTCTCCCCGTCCCTTTCTCTCCCCCGTCCCCCTTTCTCTCCCCCGTCCCCCTTTCTCTCCCCCCGTCCCCCTTTCTCTCCCCCCGTCCCCCTTTCTCTCCCCCCGTCCCCCTTTCTCTCCCCCGTCCCCCTTTCTCTCCCCCCGTCCCCCTTTCTCTCCCCCCGTCCCCCTTTCTCTCCCCCCGTCCCCCTTTCTCTCCCCTGTCTCTTCTCTCTCCCCGATTCCTTCTCTCTCCCCCTGTCCCCTCTCTCTCCCTGTCCCCTCTCTCTTCCTGTCACCTGCTGTCCCCCCTCTCCCCCCATGTCCCACCCTCTCTCTCCCCCCATGTCCCTCTTCCTCTCTCCCCCCATGTCCCCCCTCTCTCTCTCCCCCCATGTCCCCCCTCTCTCTCTCCCCCCATGTCCCCCCTCTCTCTCTCCCCCATGTCCCCCCTCTCTCTCCCCCCATGTCCCCCCTCTCTCTCCCCCCATGTCCCCCCTCTCTCTCCCCCCATGTCCCCCCTCTCTCTCCCCCCATGTCCCCCCTCTCTCTCCCCCCATGTCCCCCCTCTCTCTCCCCCCATGTCCCCCCTCTCTCTCCCCCCATGTCCCCCCTCTCCCCCCATGTCCCACCCTCTCTCTCCCCACATGTCCCACCCTCTCTCTCCCCCCATGTCCCACCCTCTCTCTCCCCCCATGTCCCCCCTCTCTCTCCCCCCATGTCCCCCCTCTCTCTCCCCCCATGTCCCCCCTCTCTCTCCCCCCATGTCCCCCCTCTCTCTCCCCCCATGTCCCCCCTCTCTCTCCCCCCATGTCCCCCCTCTCTCTCCCCCATGTCCCCCCTCTCTCTCCCCCCATGTCCCCCCTCTCCCCCCATGTCCCACCCTCTCTCTCCCCCCATGTCCCACCCTCTCTCTCCCCCCATGTCCCTCTTCTCTCTCCCCCATGTCCCCCTCTCTCTCCCCCCATGTCCCCCCTCTCCCCCCATGTCCCACCCTCTCTCTCCCCCCATGTCCCTCTTCTCTCTCCCCCCATGTCCCCCTCTCTCTCCCCCATGTCCCCCCTCTCCCCCATGTCCCACCTCTCTCTCCCCCCATGTCCCTCTTCTCTCTCCCCCATGTCCCCCCTCTCTCTCTCCTCCCATGTCCCCCCTCTCTCTCTCCCCCCATGTCCCCCTCTCCCTCTCCCCCCATGTCCCCCCTCTCTCTCTCTCCCCATGTCCCCCCTCTCCCCCCATGTCCCCCTCTCTCTCTCCCCCATGTCCCCCTCTCTCTCTCCCCCCATGTCCCCCCTCTCTCTCCCCCCATGTCCCCCCTCTCTCTCCCCCCATGTCCCCCCTCTCTCTCCCCCCATGTCCCCCCTCTCTCTCCCCCCATGTCCCCCCTCTCTCTCCCCCCATGTCCCCCCTCTCTCTCTCCCCCCCATGTCCCCCCTCTCTCTCCCCCATGTCCCCCCTCCTCTCTCCCCCATGTCCCCCCTCTCTCTCCCCCCCATGTCCCCCCTCTCTCTCCCCCCATGTCCCCCCTCTCTCTCCCCCCAATGTCCCCCCTCTCTCTCCCCCATGTCCCCCCTCTCCCCCCATGTCCCACCCTCTCTCTCCCCCCATGTCCCCCCTCTCTCTCCCCCCATGTCCCCCCTCTCTCTCCCCCCATGTCCCCCCTCTCTCTCCCCCCATGTCCCCCCTCTCTCTCTCCCCCCATGTCCCCCCTCTCTCTCTCCCCCCATGTCCCCCCTCTCTCTCTCCCCCATGTCCCCCCTCTCTCTCTCCCCCATGTCCCCCCTCTCTCTCTCCCCCCATGTCCCCCCTCTCTCTCTCTCCCCATGTCCCCCCTCTCCCCCATGTCCCCCTCTCTCTCTCCCCCCATGTCCCCCTCTCTCTCTCCCCCCATGTCCCCCCTCTCTCTCCCCCATGTCCCCCCCTCTCTCTCCCCCCATGTCCCCCCTCTCTCTCCCCCCATGTCCCCCCTCTCTCTCCCCCCATGTCCCCCCTCTCTCTCCCCCCATGTCCCCCCTCTCTCTCCCCCCATGTCCCCCCTCTCTCTCCCCCCATGTCCCCCTCTCTCTCCCCCATGTCCCCCCTCTCCCCCATGTCCACCCTCTCTCTCCCCCCATGTCCCCCCTCTCTCTCCCCCCATGTCCCCCCTCTCCCCCATGTCCCACCCTCTCTCTCCCCCCATGTCCCTCTTCTCTCTCCCCCCCATGTCCCCCCTCTCTCTCCCCCCCATGTCCCCCCTCTCCCCCCATGTCCCACCCTCTCTCTCCCCCCATGTCCCTCTTCTCTCTCCCCCATGTCCCCCCTCTCTCTCTCCCCCATGTCCCCCCTCTCTCTCTCCCCCCATGTCCCCCTCTCCCTCTCCCCCCCATGTCCCCCCTCTCTCTCTCTCACCCATGTCCCCCCTCTCCCCCCATGTCCCCCTCTCTCTCTCCCCCCCATGTCCCCCTCTCTCTCTCCCCCCATGTCCCCCCTCTCTCTCCCCCCATGTCCCCCCTCTCTCTCCCCCCATGTCCCCCCTCTCTCTCCCCCCATGTCCCCCCTCTCCCCCATCACCTTCTCTCTCTCCTGCTGTCCCACCTCTCTCCCCATGTACCCTTTCTCTTTCCTAATTCCCCCCTCTCCCCATCCCTCCCCTCTCTCTCCCCATGTCCCCCCTCTCCCCATGCCTCCCCTCACTCCCCATGTCCCTCCTCTCTCTCCCCATGTCCCCCTCTCCCCATGCCTCCCCTCTCCCCATGCCTCCCCTCTCTCCCCATGTCCCCGCTCTCTCTCCCCCATGTCCCACCTCCCTCTCCCCTGTCCGCCCCTCTCTCCTCCCCATGCCCCATCTCTCTCTCCCTATGCCGCTCTCTCCCATCCCTTCACCGTCCCCTCTCCCCCTCTCCCTGCCTCTCTCTCTCCCCGTCCCTCCTCTTCGCTCTTGCCATGCCCCCTCCCTCTCTCCCCACACCCCTCCCTCTCTCTCTCCCCTGATCCTCCCCCTCTCTCTTCCCCTCCCTCAATCTCTCCCCGTCCCTCAATCTCTTATCCTCCTCTCTCCCCCTGTCCTTCCCCCTCTCTGTCGCCCTGCCCCCCATCTCTCTCCCCTGTCCTTCCCCCTCTCTGTCGCCCTGCCCCCCATCTCTCTCTCCCTGTCCTGCCACCTCTCTCTCCCCTGATCTTCGCCCTCTCTCTCCCCTGTCTCTGCCCCTCTTTCATCCTGACCTATCTCTCTCTCCCGACCCCCTCTCACCCATGTCCCTCTCTCACCCATGTCCCTCTCTCTCTCTTCCCTGACCCTCTCTCTCCCCGTCCCACTCTCTCTCTCCCCGTCCCACTCTCTCTCTCCCCGTCCCACTCTCTCTCTCCCCGTCCCACTCTCTCTCTCCCCGTCCCACTCTCTCTCTCCCCGTCCCACTCTCTCTCTCCCCGTCCCACTCTCTCTCTCCCCGTCCCACTCTCTCTCTCCCCCGTCCCACTCTCTCTCTCCCCGTCCCACTCTCTCTCTCCCCGTCCCACTCCCTCTCTCCCCGTCCCACTCTCTCTCTCCCCGTCCCACTCTCTCTCTCTCCGTCCCACTCTCTCTCTCCCCGCCCCTCTCTCTCTCCCCCTCTCCCTGTCCCCCCCTTTCTCTCTCTCTCTCCCTGTCCCCCCTTTCTCTCTCTCTCCCTGTCCCCCCCTTTCTCCCATTCTCCCCGCCCCTCTCTCTCTCCCCCTCTCCCTGTCCCCCCCCACCCCCTTATTTACACAGATATTGTAACTGAGGACCAGCCTGCACCTTGTGCCCACTCTGGCCATGGGCACCACTGCCCCATCAATGGCACCGAGTGTCGATCTGGCTGGCCTGGACCCAACAGTGGCATCACTCACTTCGATAACTTTGGCTTTGCCATGCTGACTGTGTATCAGTGCATCACCATGGAGGGCTGGACTGACGTCTTATACTGGGTAAGTGACGCTATGTGTGTGACGGTGGGCTCCGTCACTCTCACACTCACCCTGCAGGACGTCCGATTGAAATGACGGCTCCTTCTCCTTACAAAGTGGAGGCCTGGACAGACCAGTTTTGTGGAAGAGCAGGAGAACCTGTCACGGTTCAACCGTCTCTTCCAGGCTGTGCTGGGAACAGTTGGAATGGAGGTTAGACTGGGCTTCAGTGCGGAGCTCCATACTAAAATTTACCAATTAATTTGAAATAATAATCAAAGTTTCAATCAGACAGCCCTCACATCTCTGAAAGAAATCAACCTCTGATGGAAGGGCCCTTTGTCTGTTCCTGTCCTCGACTGCCTTCGGTACGTCCTTGACTTTGTGGCGTTAAACACTGCGATCTGTACACTAACTGGCTGGTGACTGGAGGCCCTGTCAAAATGGCGGATTTAGAGGGTCATTGTCACAGCAGACCAGAGGGTTCAGTAGCACACCATTCCCGGGATAGGCCCCACACATCACTCCCGGGATAGGCCCCACACATCACTCCCGGGATAGGCCCCACACATCACTCTCGGGATAGGCCCCACACATCACTCCCGGGATAGGCCCCACACACCATTCCCGGGATAGGCCCCACACATCACTCCCGGGATAGGCCCCACACATCACTCTCGGGATAGGCCCCACACATCACTCCCGGGATAGGCCCCACACATCACTATCGGGATAGGCCCCACACATCACTCTCGGGATAGGCCCCACACATCACTCCCGGGATAGGCCCCACACATCACTCCCGGGATAGGCCCCACACATCACTCTCGGGATAGGCCCCACACATCACTCCTGGGATAGGCCCCACACATCACTCTCGGGATAGGCCCCACACATCACTCTCGGGATAGGCCCCACACATCACTCCCGGGATAGGCCCCACACATCACTCTCGGGATAGGCCCTTCATTAGTATAAATGCTCTAACCTGCAAGTTGTTGCTGATGATGAGGTTGAAGTATCCAATACTGACCACGGACTGAGGAGGGGAGAGGAGAGTCACAGGGTCACGGACTGAGGGAGGGGAGAGGGTCACAAGGTCACGGACTGAGGGAGGGTTGGGGGGGTCACAGGGTCACAGATTGAGGGATGGGGAGAGGAGTGATGGGGTCACGGACTGAGTGAGGGGAGGGGGGCCACAGGGTCACATTTTTTTTATTCGTTCATGGGATGTGGGCGTCGCTGGCCAGGCCAGCATTTATTGCCCATCCCGAATTAACCTTGAGAAGATGGTGGTGAGCTGCCTTCTTGAACCGCTGCAGTCCGTGTGGTGAAGGTTCTCCCACAGTGCTGTTAGGAAGGGAGTTCCAGGATTTTGACCCAGCGACGATGAAGGAACGGTGATATATTTCCAAGACGGGATGGTGTGTGACTTGGAGGGGAACGTGCAGGTGGTGGTGTTCCCATGCGCCTGCTGCCCTTGTCCTTCCAGGTGGTAGAAGTCGCGGGTTTGGGAGGTGCTGTCGAAGAAGCCTTGGCGAGTTGCTGCAGTGCATCCTGTGGATGGTACACACTGCAGCCACAGTGCGCCGGTGGTGAAGGGAGTGAATGTTTAGGGTGGTGGATGGGGTGCCAATCAAGCGGCTTGGATGGTGAGGAGGAGAGAGAGGTTACAGGGTCATGGAGTGAGGCAGGGAGGGGTCCCAGGGTCACGGACTGTGGAGGCGAGAGAGGGGTCACAGGGTCACAGACTGAGGATGGGAGAAAGGGGTCACAGAGTCACGGACTGAGGACGGGAGATGGGTCGCAGGGTCACGGACTGAGGGAGGGGAGAGAGGGGTCACAGAGTCATAGAGTCATAGAGTTATACAGCACGGATAGAGGCCCTTCGGCCCATCGTGTCTGCGCCGGCCATCAAGCCCTGTCTACTCTAATCCCATATTCCAGCATTTGGTCCGTAGCCTTGTATGCTATGGCATTTCAAGTGCTCATCCAAATGCTTCTTGAATGTTGTGAGGGTTCCTGCCTCCACAACCCTTTCAGGCAGTGAGTTCCAGACTCCAACCACCCTCTGGGTGAAAAAGTTCTTTCTCAAATCCCCTCTAAACCTCCCGCCTTTTACCTTGAATCTATGTCCCCTTGTTATAGAACCCTCAACGAAGGGAAAAAGCTCCTTAGTATCCATCCTATCTGTGCCCCTCATAATTTTGTACACCTCAATCATGTCCCCCCTCAGCCTCCTCTGCTCCAAGGAAAACAAACCCAATCTTCCCAGTCTCTCTTCATAGCTGAAGCGCTCCAGCCCTGGTAACATCCTGGTGAATCTCCTCTGCACCCTCTCCAAAGCGATCACATCCTTCCTGTAGTGTGGCGACCAGAACTGCACACAGTACTCCAGCTGTGGCCTAACCAGTGTTTTATACAGCTCCATCATAACCTCCTTGCTCTTATATTCTATGCCTCGGCTAATAAAGGCAAGTATCCCATATGCCTTCTTTACCACCTTATCTACCTGTTCCGCCGCCTTCAGGGATCTGTGAACTTGCACACCAAGATCCCTCTGACCCTCTGTCTTGCCTAGGGTCCTCCCATTCATTGTGTATTCCCTTGCCTTGTTAGTCCCTCCAAAGTGCATCACCTCGCACTTTTCCGGGTTAAATTCCATTTGCCACTGTTCCGCCCATCTGACCAACCCATCTATATCGTCCTGCAGACTGAGGCTATCCTCCTCGCTATTTACCACCCTACCAATTTTTGTATCATCAGCGAACTTACTGATCATACCTTTTACATTCATATCCAAGTCATTAATGTAGACCACAAACAGCAAGGGACCCAGCACCGATCCCTGTGGTACCCCACTGGCCACAGGCTTCCAGTCACAAAAACAACCTTCGACCATCACCCTCTGCCTTCTGCCACTAAGCCAGTTTTGTATCCAAAGTGCCAAGGCACCCTGGATTCCATGGGCTCGTACCTTCTTGACCAGTCTCCTGTGTGGGACTTTATCGAAGGCCTTACTGAAATCCATGTATACCACATCCACTGCGTTACCCTCATCCACACGCCTAGTCACCCCCTCAAAAAATTCAATCAAATTAGTCAGACATGATCTTCCCTTGACAAAGCCATGTTGACTATCCCTGATTAATCCTTGCTTCTCCAAGTGGAGACTAATTTTGTCCTTCAGAATTTTTTCCAATAATTTTCCTACCACTGATGTTAGGCTCACTGGCCTGTAGTTCCCCGGTTTTTCCCTACTCCCCTTCTTGAATAATGGTACTACATTAGCGGTTCTCCAGTCCTCTGGCACATCCCCTGTGGCCAGAGAGGTTCTGAATATATGTGTTAGAGCCCCCGCAATCTCCTCCTTTGCCTCACACAGTAGCCTGGGATACATTTCGTCCGGGCCTGGGGATTTATCCATTTTTAGGCCTGCTAAAACCGCCAATACCTCCTCCCGCTCGATGTTAATATGTTCGAGTATATCACAGTTCCCCTGCCGTATTTCTATGTCTACATCGTCCTTCTCCATAGTGAAAACAGATGCAAAAAATTCATTTAGAACCCCTCCTACATCTGCCGGCTCCACACACAGATTGCCATTTTTGTCCCTAATGGGCCCTATTTTTTCCCTAGTCATCCTCTTACCCTTAATATACTTATAAAACATCTTAGGATTTTCCTTTATTTTGCTTGCCAGTGTTATTTCATGGCCCCTCCTTGATCTCCTAATTTCTTTTTTAAGTATCCCCCTGCACTTTTTGTACTCCTCTAGGGCTTCCTCCGTCTTTAGCCTTTTGTATCTGCCAAAAGCCCTCCTTTTTTTCCTAATCCATTCTCGTATATCCCCTGACATCCAAGGTTCCCTGGAGTTCTTGGAACCACCCTTGACCTTTACGGGAACATGTTGCCATTGTATGGTCTCAATCTCCCTTCTGAAAGACTCCCATTGCTCCGATGTGGATTTTCCTCCAAGCAGCTGATCCCAGTCCATTTTGGCCAGATCCTGCCGTATCCTATTAAAATCGGCCTTCCCCCAATTTAGAACCTTTATTTCCGGCCCCTCCCTGTCCTTTTCCATGACCACCTTAAATCTCACCGAATTATGGTCACTGTCACCAAAGTGCTCACCTACTAGCACTTCTTCCACTTGGCCGGCCACATTCCCTAGAATTAGGTCCAGTACCGCCCCCTCTCTTGTAGGACTTTCTACATGCTGGCTCAAAAAGCTCTCCTGGATGCACGTTAAGAATTTTGTACCCTCTAAGCCTTTTACACTCTGAGTATCCCAGTTAATATTGGGGAAGTTGAAATCCCCCACTATTATTACCCTATTATTTGCACAATTTTCTGAGATTTGCCTACATATCTGTTCCTCTATCTCCCCCTGACTGTTTGGGGGCCTATAGTACACTCCCATCAAAGTGCTTGCCCCCTTTTTGTTTTTAAGCTCCACCCATATGGCCTCATTAGAGGAACCTGCTAATATATCATCCCTCCTTATGGCAGTAATTGATTCTTTAATTAATATTGCGACCCCCCCCTCCTCTTATACCTCCCCCTCTGTCTCGCCTGAAGATTCTGTACCCCGGAATATTGAGCTGCCAGTCTTGCCCCTCCCTCAACCATGTCTCTGTGACAGCAACAATATCATACTCTCATGTGTTTATCAACACCTTCAGTTCATCCACCTTATTCGCAAGACTCCTTGCATTAAAATAGATGCCATCCAGCCTTGCCCTCACATATTTGCCCTGTCTTCCAAGCTGACTTGTTTTTTTCTCTATGTTTGGCTGCACATCACCCCCTATTGTAGCTCCACTCTGTATCCCATCCCCCTGCCAAGTTAGTTTAAACCCCCCCCAACAGTGCTAGCAAACCTCCCCGCAAGGATATTTGTCCCGCTCTGGTTCAGATGCAACCCGTCCGACTTGTACAAGTCCCACCTTCCCCAGAAGCAGGCCCAGTGATCCAGGAAACTGAAACCCTCCCTCCTGCACCAACTCTTTAGCCACGCATTCATCTGTTCTATCCTCCTATTTCTATACTCACTAGCCCGTGGCACTGGGAGTAATCCAGAGATTACAACCTTTGAGGTCCTGCTCTTTAATCTGCTACATAGCTCCCTAAATTCTTGATGCAGGACCTCATCTCCCTTCCTACCTATGTCGTTGGTCCCAATGTGGACCACGACCTCTGCCTGCTCCCCCTCCCCCTTGAGAATGCCCTGTAGCCGCTCAGTGACATCCATGACCCTGGCACCAGGGAGGCAACAAACCATCCTGGAGTCATGTTTACGGCCACAGAAACGCCTGTCTGTTCCCCTTACGACAGAATCCCCTACCACTATAGCAGAGGAGGGGAGAAAGGGGTCGCAGGGTCACGGACTGAGGAGGGGAGAGAGGGGTCACAGGGTCACGGACTGAGGGAGGGGTCCCAGGGTCACGGACTGAGGAGGGGAGAGAAGGGTCACAGGGTCACGGACTGAGGGAGGGGAGAGAGGGGTCACAGAGTCACGGACTGAGGACGGGAGAGAGGGGTCACAGGGTCACGGACTGAGGGAAGGATCCCAGGGTCACGGACTGAGAAGGGGAGAGAGGGGTCACAGGGTCACGGACTGAGGGAGGGGAGAGAGGGGTCACAGGGTCAAGGACTGTGGAGGAGAGAGGGGCGCAGGGTCACGGACTGAGGGAAGGAGGGGGGTCACAGGGTCAGGAACTGAGGGAGCAGGGCCTTGTGTAACATGGTCGAGAGTGAAGCCTTTTGTTTTTGAGCCCTGATCTCACTGGTGGGGAACAGCCCAGACACTGTCAGCTCGGGCTGATGGACGGGCGTGTTCAGTGCACAATAAATACAAGCTTACCCCATCTTAACTTCACTTCGTTTAGTTTTACACTATTCTTAACCTGACTCTCTGTGTGGGTCAAGGGCAAAGGTCAGAGGGTGAGTGTTGTTGAGACGCGCCCAGTGATCAGGCGGCTGGGCTTTGTACCTTTTAAACATTTGTGTCTATACTGATTGTTTAACAAGTCACCCCCCCACCTGTGAAGCAGCAGCGACACAAGGCTGCCATTTGATTCACTCTCGACAAACAGCACAGGAACCACTTAAAACTGTCCCAGCTAGCACTTCCTGTAATAATATCTCCTCCTTTCTCTGGCCCAGTGTCAGACATGGTGACCCTGTGCCCAGCTCACGCCCTGTGTCTGTCCCTACAGGTGAATGATGCCATTGGCAACGAGTGGCCCTGGATCTACTTTGTCAGCCTCATCCTGCTGGGATCTTTCTTCGTGCTCAATCTGGTCCTGGGCGTCCTGAGCGGGTGAGTGGAGTCAAACAACATTGCAGCACAGAAACAGGCCATTCCCATCAAATCCGGGCCCATCATTCTCTCCGCATGAGTCATCCAGTCTAATCCCACTCTCCCTCAGTCCTCATACCATTTAATATCCCACCCAGTCCAATCCACTCTCCCCTCACTTCACATACCCATTAATATCCCACCCAGTCTAATCCCACTCTCCCCTCACTCCCCATACCCTTTAATATCCCACCCAATCTAATCCCACTCTCCCCTCACTCCCCATACCCTTCAATATCCCACCCAATCTAATCCCACTCTCCCCTCACTCCCCATACCCTTCAATATCCAACCCAGTCTAATCCCACTCTCTCCTCACTCCCCATACCAAATAACATCCCACCCAGGCTAATACCTCCCTCCCCTCACTCCCCATCCCCTTTAATATCCTACCCAGTCTAATTCCACTCTCCCCTCACTCCCCCAACCCTTTAATATCCCACCCAGTTTAATCCCACTCTACCCTCACTCCCCATACACTTTAAAAGCCCACCCAATCTAATCCCGCACTCCCCTCACTACCCATATACATTAATATTCCACCCAGCCTAATCCCACTCTCCCCTCACTCCCCATACCCTTTAATGGGCAGCAATTTAGCACCCGCTATCGGGTGCGTTCCTGGCGGGGGGGACCCGAAAATCGTGAAATCCCGGAGCGGGACCGGAGCCCGCCTCGAACCCGCGCACTTCCGGGTTCCCCGCTGACGCGCCGGCGTGCGCGCACAGCCTCCGCTGATGGGAATCCCGCAGGCAATTAAGGCCAGCGGGGTGCCACTTGAAGGTATTTATTTGGCTTGTTCAGGTCATTAACTGACCTGATTAAGGGATGATGTGAGGAGGGGTGGGATTTCAGAGCAACCTGGGACTGTTTCCCACACTGGGGGAAACACTCCCAGTTCAAATGGACGTGTTGTAGCCATCAGCCTGTGGCAGCTGCAAAGGTCCATTTGACAGGTGGGGGGGGGGGTGGAGACCCTCACTCATTGCAGGAGGCCACTCTGTCACTTGGGACAAAGTTTGGCCTCCACCACCCTCCTCCTAACAATCAAAGTCACCAACTTGCACATTTACCCCGGGGTCCAGAGACATGTACCAAACTTGCGGACCCCCTCAGATGTACATCTTCCGGATGGGGGCCCGCCGTAGCTGCAGTTATGACCTCCTCGGAGGACGAACAGCCTCACCAGCCTCACCAGCCTCGCCGTCCACCTCTGACACGTGGAGCTCCACAACACAGTGCTGTGACACATCCACCTGCACAGCAGGAGGGAGGGCTACCGCAGAGAGAGATGGGTCGCAGAGGGCACTACCCTCGCCACAGGGTCCACAGACCGAGGCTTAGCTTCCTGGACCTCTCTGAGCAGCAGTGCACACGGAGGCTCAGAGTCACTCGACATGTAGTCGTGGACATCTGCAGCCTCCTTCATGCCGAGCTGCTCCCGGCTGGCCCGAGCACCATCTTCTTACCTGTCGCTGTCAAAGTCACCACTGCCCTCAACAACTTCTCCTCCGCATCCTTCCAGGGTGCCACTGGGGACATCGCCGACGTCTCTCAGTCGTCTGCACAAAAGAGCCCTGCAAATACACCTACACCCACTCTGCAGTGACACAATGGGTGGCATCAGTTGTGGGTCTTCATTGTGATCCTCAGGAAAGGGCATTATTGCTCAAACCAGACAAGATTCGCAAAGACGTGGCAGTAGTGGTGCCAATATAATATGTAATGTGAGTTGGTCAGAAATTCAACATAAGTAACAACCATGACAAACCCTCAAACACCCTTGTGCATCCCCTTCATGCTCACGACACGTTTGCCTTACGCTGCCTACTGCACATATGTGATGCATGCCCTGTGGCTGCAGCACAGGTGGTGGCAGGTTGAATGAGGCTGGCCGTGAGAGAGATGCACGAGAGGGTGAGTATGGGATAGAGCCATGAGATTGTATGAGGATTGGGTTGAGTGGTAGTGGCGGGATGAGTACTGGCGAGGTGAGTAAGTGCAGGTAAGATAAGGATGAGGTTTGAGTGGGTGTGAGGGGTGATGTGACAGGGTAGTGTTGGCAGTGCAGAAGGAGATGTGGGGTGGGGGCGGTGATGTGGCAGATGGAGTGTAGGGGAAAGAGTAAGTGAACTCACTGTGGCTGACCTACTGAGGTCATTGGAGCGCCTCCTGCACTGTATGCAGGTGGGCGATATGTTGGTGGTGCTGGTGACCTCCTCTGCCACCTCGAGCCAGGCCTTCCTAGTGGCAGAGGCAGGCCACTTCCTCCCGCCCGCCGAGGGGAAGATCTCTGTCCTCCCCCTCCTCCTCACCCCATGTATTGATATCTGGAGTGAGGCATCATTAAACTGGGAGCAGCCTTCCCCCTGGGCTGCTCCATGCTGTGATTTTTTCTATTTCTTGCAGCATCTGTCAGTGGAGGACTGCCCCTTTAAATAGAGCTCCTCCAGCTGACAGACCTTACTGCGCATGCGCAGCCTGCCCGACGCACAGATCAGCAGTGGGGAACCCGGAGGAGCAGGAAAGTGAATCCAATTAGGCTACGATCGCGCGGGGAGCTGACTGATTTCGCCGCGTGCGTTACCCACACACCTCATAGCCCACCGCCGAAAGCCCGCAACCCTGGTAACATCGGGCCCAATATCCCACCAGTCTAACCCACTCTCCCCTCACTAACCATATCCATTCATATCCCACCCAGACTAATCCCACTCTCCCCTCACTCCCCATACCCTTGAATAACCCACCAGTCTAACCCACTGTCCCCTCACTACCTATAACCATTTAACATCCCATCCAGTCTAATCCCTCACTCCCTATACCGTTTAATACCCCACCCAGTCCAATTCCCCCCTCCCCTTACTCCCCACACCCTTCAATATCCCACCCAGTCCAATCCCACTCTCCCCTCACTCCCCACACCCTTTAATATCCCACCCAGTCTAATCCCACTCTCCCCTCACTCCCCATACCCTTTAATATCCCACCCAGTCTAATCCCACTCTCCCCTCACTCCCCATACCCTTTAATATCCCACCCACTCTAATCCCACTCTCCCCTCACTCCCCGTACCCTTTAATATCCCACCCAGTCTAATCCCACTCTCCCCTCACTCCCCACACCCTTTAATATTCCACCCAGTCTAATCCCTCCCTCCCCTCACACCCCATACCCTTTAATATCCCACCCAGTCTAATCCCACTCTCCCCTCACTCCCCATACCCTTTAATATCCCACCCAGTCTAATTCCACTCTCCCCAAAATCCCCCAACCCTTTAATATCCCACCCAGTCTAATCCCAATCTCCCTCAGTCCTCATACCATTTAATATCCCACCCACTCTAATCCCACTCTCCCCTCACTCCCCATACCCATTAATATTCCACCCAGTCGAATCCCACTCTCCCCTTACTCCCCATACCCTTTAATATCCCACCCAGTCTAATCCCACTCTCCCCTCACTCCCCATACCCTTTAATATCCCACCCAGTCTAATCCCACTCTCCCCTCACTCCCCATACCCATTAATATTCCACCCAGTCTAATCCCTCCCTCCCCTCACACCCCATACCATTTAATATCCCACCCAGTCTAATCCCACTCTCCCCCTCACTCCCCGTATCCTTTAATATCCCACCCAGTCTAATCCCACTCTCCCCTCACTCCCCATACCCTTTAATATCCCACTCATTCTAATTCCACTCTCCCCACATTCCCCCAACCCTTTAATATCCCACCCAGTCTAATCCCAATCTCCCTCAGTCCTCATACCCTTTAATATCCCACCAGTCTAAACCACTGTCCCCTCACGACCCATATCCATTAATATTCCACCCAGTCCAATCCCACTCTCCCCTCACTCCCCATACCCTTTAATATCCCACGCAGTCCAATCCCACTCTCCCCTCACTCCCCATACCCTTTAATATCCCACGCAGTCTAATCCTACTCTACCCTCACTCCCCATACCCTTTAATATCCCACGCAGTCCAATCCCACTCTCCCCTCACTCCCCATACGCTTTAATATCCCACGCAGTCTAATCCTACTCTACCCTCACTCCCCATACGCTTTAATATCCCACCCAATCTAATCCCACTCTCCCCTTAATCCCCATACCCATTAATATTCCACCCAGTCTAATCCCACTCTCCCCTTACTCCCCATACCATTTAATATCCCACCCAGTCTAATCCCACTCTCCCCTTACTCCCCATACCATTTAATATCCCACCCAATCTAATCCCACTCTCTCCTCACTCCCCATACCAAATAACATCCCATCCAGTCTAATACCTCCGTCCCCTCACTCCCCATACCCATTAATATCCTACCCAGTCTAATTCTACTCTCCCCTCATTCGCCATTCCCTTTAATATCCCACACAGTCTCATCCCACTCTCCCCTCACTCGCCATTCCCTTTAATACCCCACACAGTCTAATCCCCTCCTTCCCTCACTCTCCATACCCTTTAATATCCTGTGGAAAACCATAAAGACCACATTAATGTAGAAATACGTGAACAGTTACTTGACCATAAAAAAGAAAAGAAATGCATGATGGATATTTGACCAATGTTAACTCCTTGCCTCCCATAATGGGGTAGCAACAGCACACACACACAGAAATTACGTTTAAGCCTTGGTATGTTGATAATTAAGCTGGCTGTGCAGGTGCTTAGTACTGTCTGCCCCCCCATCCCCCCGTGCAGATAAGGGTATTGCTGACTATAAAATATAATGAGAATACAGTTTCTTGAGAGGCCATGTGGCCTTGAGACTGACTTCAGCCCTACTGATAACCAGCTTTAGAATTTAGGGAGGGTAGTGCTCGGGCCTACGAGGCCTACGTGCCAATCTAGGAATGAGCTATGGATGTCCAGAGGGGGCAGGCTCATAACTTGATTGACCAACTACCTGAACCAATAAAGAATGTACATGTACGCCCATATTCTATGACAGGTGGCATTGCTAATTAAACTGTATAAATGTGAACTGTTTCCTTTGTTCAGTGAAGAGGTTGTTCTGACCGTTGTTCAGAGTACAGCTTCCCTTGTATACAAGTCAATTAAGTAAAACTTTTCCCTTTGTGATCCTGGTCTGAGTGTATTAGTGCATTGGTATAGTGTTAAGTTTCGACAATCCCACCCAGTCTTATCCCACTCTCCCCTCAATCCCCATAACCTTTAATATCCCACCCAATCTAATCCCACTCTCCCCTCACACCCCATACCCTTAAATATCCCACACAGTCTAATCCCACTCTCCCCTCACTCCCCACACCGTTTAATATCCCACCCAGTCTAATTCCACCATCCTTCACTCCCCAAACATTTAGTATCCCACCTAGTGTAATCACCCCTCCCCTCACTCTCCATACCCTTTAATAGCCCACCCAGTCTAATCCCACTCTCCCCTCACTCCCCATACCCTTTAATATCCCACCCAGTCTAATCCCCACCTCCCCTCACTCTCCATACCCATTAATAGCCCACAAAGTCGAATCCCACTCTCCCCTCACTCCCCATTCCCTTTAATATCCCACACAGTCTAATCCCCACCTCCCCTCACTCTCCATACCCATTAATAGCCCACAAAGTCGAATCCCACTCTCCCCTCACTCCCCATACCCTTTAATATCCCACCCAGTCTAATCCCCACCTCCCCTCACTCTCCATACCCATTAATAGCCCACATAGTCTAATCCCACACTCCCCTCACTCCCCACACCCTTTAATATCCCACCCAGTCTAATCCCCACCTCCCCTCACTCTCCATACCCATTAATAGCCCACATAGTCTAATCCCACACTCCCCTCACTCCCCACACCCTTTAATATCCCACGCAGTCTAATCCTACTCTACCCTCACTCCCCATACCCTTTAATATCCCACGCAGTCCAATCCCACTCTCCCCTCACTCCCCATACGCTTTAATATCCCACGCAGTCTAATCCTACTCTACCCTCACTCCCCATACGCTTTAATATCCCACCCAATCTAATCCCACTCTCCCCTTAATCCCCATACCCATTAATATTCCACCCAGTCTAATCCCACTCTCCCCTTACTCCCCATACCATTTAATATCCCACCCAGTCTAATCCCACTCTCCCCTTACTCCCCATACCATTTAATATCCCACCCAATCTAATCCCACTCTCTCCTCACTCCCCATACCAAATAACATCCCATCCAGTCTAATACCTCCGTCCCCTCACTCCCCATACCCATTAATATCCTACCCAGTCTAATTCTACTCTCCCCTCATTCGCCATTCCCTTTAATATCCCACACAGTCTCATCCCACTCTCCCCTCACTCGCCATTCCCTTTAATACCCCACACAGTCTAATCCCCTCCTTCCCTCACTCTCCATACCCTTTAATATCCTGTGGAAAACCATAAAGACCACATTAATGTAGAAATACGTGAACAGTTACTTGACCATAAAAAAGAAAAGAAATGCATGATGGATATTTGACCAATGTTAACTCCTTGCCTCCCATAATGGGGTAGCAACAGCACACACACACAGAAATTACGTTTAAGCCTTGGTATGTTGATAATTAAGCTGGCTGTGCAGGTGCTTAGTACTGTCTGCCCCCCCATCCCCCCGTGCAGATAAGGGTATTGCTGACTATAAAATATAATGAGAATACAGTTTCTTGAGAGGCCATGTGGCCTTGAGACTGACTTCAGCCCTACTGATAACCAGCTTTAGAATTTAGGGAGGGTAGTGCTCGGGCCTACGAGGCCTACGTGCCAATCTAGGAATGAGCTATGGATGTCCAGAGGGGGCAGGCTCATAACTTGATTGACCAACTACCTGAACCAATAAAGAATGTACATGTACGCCCATATTCTATGACAGGTGGCATTGCTAATTAAACTGTATAAATGTGAACTGTTTCCTTTGTTCAGTGAAGAGGTTGTTCTGACCGTTGTTCAGAGTACAGCTTCCCTTGTATACAAGTCAATTAAGTAAAACTTTTCCCTTTGTGATCCTGGTCTGAGTGTATTAGTGCATTGGTATAGTGTTAAGTTTCGACAATCCCACCCAGTCTTATCCCACTCTCCCCTCAATCCCCATAACCTTTAATATCCCACCCAATCTAATCCCACTCTCCCCTCACACCCCATACCCTTAAATATCCCACACAGTCTAATCCCACTCTCCCCTCACTCCCCACACCGTTTAATATCCCACCCAGTCTAATTCCACCATCCTTCACTCCCCAAACATTTAGTATCCCACCTAGTGTAATCACCCCTCCCCTCACTCTCCATACCCTTTAATAGCCCACCCAGTCTAATCCCACTCTCCCCTCACTCCCCATACCCTTTAATATCCCACCCAGTCTAATCCCCACCTCCCCTCACTCTCCATACCCATTAATAGCCCACAAAGTCGAATCCCACTCTCCCCTCACTCCCCATTCCCTTTAATATCCCACACAGTCTAATCCCCACCTCCCCTCACTCTCCATACCCATTAATAGCCCACAAAGTCGAATCCCACTCTCCCCTCACTCCCCATACCCTTTAATATCCCACCCAGTCTAATCCCCACCTCCCCTCACTCTCCATACCCATTAATAGCCCACATAGTCTAATCCCACACTCCCCTCACTCCCCACACCCTTTAATATCCCACCCAGTCTAATCTCACTCTCCCCTCACTCCCCGTACCCTTTAATATCCCACCCAGTCTAATCCCACTCTCCCCTTACTCCCCATACCCATTAATATCCCACCCAGTCTAATCCCACTCTCCCCTCACTCCCCATACCCATTAATATTCCACCCAGTCTAATCCCACTCTCCCCTCACTCCCCATACCCTTTAATATCCCACCCAGTCTAATCTCACTCTCCCCTCACTCCCCATACCATTTAATATCCCACACAGTCTCATCCCACTCTCCCCTTACTCCCCATAACCTTTAATATCCCACCCAGTCTAATTCCACTCTCCCTCAGTCCCCATAACCTTTAATATCCCACCCAGTCTAATCCCACTCTCCCCTCACTCCCCAAACATTTAGTATCCCACCCAGTCTAATCCCCCCCTCCCGTCACTCCCCATACCGTTTAATATCCCACCCAGTCTAATCCCACTCTCCCCTCACTCCCCGTACCCATTAATATTCCACCCAGTCTAATCCCACTCTCCCCTCACTCCCCAAACCCTTTAATTTCCCACCCAGTCTAATCCCACTCTCCCTCAGTCCCCATACCCTTTAATATCCCACCCAGTCTAATCACTCCCTCCCCTCACTCCGTTTAATATCCATCACAGTCTCATCCCACTCTCCCCTTACTCCCCACACCCTTTAATATCCCACCCAGTCTAATTCCACTCTCCCCTCATTCCCCCAACCCTTTAATATCCCCCCCGACAGTCCATTAATCACCCCCCCGACAGTCCATTAATCACCCCCCCCGACAGTCCATTAATCACCCCCCCCGACTGTCCATTAATCACCCCCCCCGACAGTCCATTAATCACCCCCCCCGACTGTCCATTAATCACCCCCCCCCGACAGTCCATTAATCACCCCCCCCGACTGTCCATTAATCACCCCCCCCCGACTGTCCATTAATCACCCCCCCCGACTGTCCATTAATCACCCCCCCCGACTGTCCATTAATCACCCCCCCCCCGACAGTCCATTAATCACCCCCCCCCGACAGTCCATTAATCACCCCCCCCGACAGTCCATTAATCACCCCCCCCGACAGTCCATTAATCACCCCCCCCTACAGTCCGTTAATCACCCCCCCCGACTGTCCATTAATCACCCCCCCCCCGACTGTCCATTAATCACCCCCCCCGACTGTCCATTAATCACCCCCCCCCGACAGTCCATTAATCACCCCCCCCGACTGTCCATTAATCACCCCCCCTGACTGTCCATTAATCACCCCCCCCGACAGTCCATTAATCACCCCCCCTGACTGTCCATTAATCACCCCCCCTGACTGTCCATTAATCACCCCCCCCGACAGTCCATTAATCACCCCCCCCGACAGTCCATTAATCACCCCCCCCGACAGTCCATTAATCACCCCCCCCGACAGTCCATTAATCACCCCCCCCGACTGTCCATTAATCACCCCCCCCGACTGTCCATTAATCACCCCCCCCGACTGTCCATTAATCACCCCCCCCGACAGTCCATTAATCACCCCCCCCGACAGTCCATTAATCACCCCCCCCGACTGTCCATTAATCACCCCCCCCGACTGTCCATTAATCACCCCCCCCGACTGTCCATTAATCACCCCCCCCGACTGTCCATTAATCACCCCCCCCGACTGTCCATTAATCACCCCCCCCGACTGTCCATTAATCACCCCCCCCCGACTGTCCATTAATCACCCCCCCCGACTGTCCATTAATCACCCCCCCCGACAGTCCATTAATCACCCCCCCCCCGACAGTCCATTAATCACCCCCCCCCGACTGTCCATTAATCACCCCCCCCGACAGTCCATTAATCACCCCCCCCCGACTGTCCATTAATCACCCCCCCCCGACAGTCCATTAATCACCCCCCCCGACAGTCCATTAATCACCCCCCCCCGACTGTCCATTAATCACCCCCCCCGACAGTCCATTAATCACCCCCCCCGACTGTCCATTAATCACCCCCCCCGACAGTCCATTAATCACCCCCCCCGACAGTCCATTAATCACCCCCCCCCCGACAGTCCATTAATCACCCCCCCCCCCGACAGTCCATTAATCACCCCCCCCCCCCGACTGTCCATTAATCACCCCCCCGACAGTCCATTAATCACCCCCCCCGACTGTCCATTAATCACCCCCCCCGACAGTCCATTAATCACCCCCCCCGACAGTCCATTAATCACCCCCCCGACTGTCCATTAATCACCCCCCCCCCCCGACAGTCCATTAATCACCCCCCCCCCCCGACAGTCCATTAATCACCCCCCCCCCCGACAGTCCATTAATCACCCCCCCCCCGACTGTCCATTAATCACCCCCCCCCCCTACAGTCCATTAATCACCCCCCCCGACTGTCCATTAATCACCCCCCCCGACAGTCCGTTAATCACCCCCCCCGACTGTCCATTAATCACCCCCCCTACAGTCCATTAATCACCCCCCCCGACAGTCCATTAATCACCCCCCCCCCGACAGTCCATTAATCACCCCCCCCCGACTGTCCATTAATCACCCCCCCCGACTGTCCGTTAATCACCCCCCCCCCCGACAGTCCATTAATCACCCCCCCGACTGTCCATTAATCACCCCCCCCGACTGTCCGTTAATCACCCCCCCCCCCGACAGTCCATTAATCACCCCCCCCGACAGTCCATTAATCACCCCCCCCCCGACAGTCCATTAATCACCCCCCCCCGACTGTCCATTAATCACCCCCCCCGACTGTCCGTTAATCACCCCCCCCCCCGACTGTCCGTTAATCACCCCCCCCGACAGTCCATTAATCACCCCCCCCGACAGTCCATTAATCACCCCCCCCCCGACAGTCCATTAATCACCCCCCCCCGACTGTCCATTAATCACCCCCCCCGACTGTCCATTAATCACCCCCCCCTACAGTCCATTAATCACCCCCCACCGACTGTCCATTAATCACCCCCCCCGACTGTCCATTAATCACCCCCCCCTACAGTCCATTAATCACCCCCCCCTACAGTCCATTAATCACCCCCCCCCTACAGTCCATTAATCACCCCCCCCTACAGTCCATTAATCACCCCCCCCGACTGTCCATTAATCACCCCCCCCCGACAGTCCATTAATCACCCCCCCCGACTGTCCATTAATCACCCCCCCCCGACAGTCCATTAATCACCCCCCCCGACAGTCCATTAATCACCCCCCCCCCCGACAGTCCATTAATCACCCCCCCCCGACTGTCCATTAATCACCCCCCCCCCGACAGTCCATTAATCACCCCCCCCCGACTGTCCATTAATCACCCCCCCCGACTGTCCATTAATCACCCCCCCTACAGTCCATTAATCACCCCCCCCGACAGTCCATTAATCACCCCCCCCCGACAGTCCATTAATCACCCCCCCCCCCCGACTGTCCATTAATCACCCCCCCTGACTGTCCATTAATCACCCCCCCCGACTGTCCATTAATCACCCCCCCGACTGTCCATTAATCACCCCCCCCGACTGTCCATTAATCACCCCCCCCCGACTGTCCATTAATCACCCCCCCCGACAGTCCATTAATCACCCCCCCCGACTGTCCATTAATCACCCCCCCCCCCCGACTGTCCATTAATCACCCCCCCCCCGACTGTCCATTAATCACCCCCCCGACAGTCCATTAATCACCCCCCCCCCCGACAGTCCATTAATCACCCCCCCCTACAGTCCATTAATCACCCCCCCCCCGACTGTCCATTAATCACCCCCCCCCCGACTGTCCATTAATCACCCCCCCCGACTGTCCATTAATCACCCCCCCCCCCGACAGTCCATTAATCACCCCCCCCCCCGACAGTCCATTAATCACCCCCCCCCGACTGTCCATTAATCACCCCCCCCGACAGTCCATTAATCACCCCCCCCGACTGTCCATTAATCACCCCCCCCCCGACTGTCCATTAATCACCCCCCCCGACTGTCCATTAATCACCCCCCCCCGACAGTCCATTAATCACCCCCCCCCCGACAGTCCATTAATCACCCCCCCCCCGACTGTCCATTAATCACCCCCCCCGACAGTCCATTAATCACCCCCCCCGACTGTCCATTAATCACCCCCCCCCCGACTGTCCATTAATCACCCCCCCCGACTGTCCATTAATCACCCCCCCCCCCGACTGTCCATTAATCACCCCCCCCTACAGTCCGTTAATCACCCCCCCCTACAGTCCATTAATCACCCCCCCCGACTGTCCATTAATCACCCCCCCCCCGACAGTCCATTAATCACCCCCCCCGACTGTCCATTAATCACCCCCCCCCCCGACAGTCCATTAATCACCCCCCCCTACAGTCCATTAATCACCCCCCCCGACTGTCCATTAATCACCCCCCCCGACAGTCCATTAATCACCCCCCCCGACTGTCCATTAATCACCCCCCCCCCGACAGTCCATTAATCACCCCCCCCGACAGTCCATTAATCACCCCCCCCCCCGACTGTCCATTAATCACCCCCCCGACAGTCCATTAATCACCCCCCCCCCCGACTGTCCATTAATCACCCCCCCGACAGTCCATTAATCACCCCCCCGACTGTCCATTAATCACCCCCCCGACAGTCCATTAATCACCCCCCCGACAGTCCGTTAATCACCCCCCCCTACAGTCCATTAATCACCCCCCCCGACTGTCCATTAATCACCCCCCCCCCGACAGTCCATTAATCACCCCCCCCGACAGTCCATTAATCACCCCCCCCCCCGACTGTCCATTAATCACCCCCCCGACAGTCCATTAATCACCCCCCCCCCCGACTGTCCATTAATCACCCCCCCGACAGTCCATTAATCACCCCCCCGACTGTCCATTAATCACCCCCCCGACAGTCCATTAATCACCCCCCCGACAGTCCATTAATCACCCCCCCCGACTGTCCATTAATCACCCCCCCCCCGACTGTCCATTAATCACCCCCCCGACAGTCCATTAATCACCCCCCCGACTGTCCATTAATCACCCCCCCCCCCGACTGTCCATTAATCACCCCCCCGACAGTCCATTAATCACCCCCCCCCGACAGTCCATTAATCACCCCCCCCCGACAGTCCATTAATCACCCCCCCCGACTGTCCATTAATCACCCCCCCGACAGTCCATTAATCACCCCCCCCCCGACAGTCCATTAATCACCCCCCCCGACTGTCCATTAATCACCCCCCCCGACTGTCCATTAATCACCCCCCCCGACTGTCCATTAATCACCCCCCCCGACTGTCCATTAATCACCCCCCCGACAGTCCATTAATCACCCCCCCCGACTGTCCATTAATCACCCCCCCGACAGTCCATTAATCACCCCCCCGACTGTCCATTAATCACCCCCCCGACAGTCCATTAATCACCCCCCCCGACTGTCCATTAATCACCCCCCCCCCCGACTGTCCATTAATCACCCCCCCGACTGTCCATTAATCACCCCCCCCGACTGTCCATTAATCACCCCCCCGACAGTCCATTAATCACCCCCCCCCCGACTGTCCATTAATCACCCCCCCGACAGTCCATTAATCACCCCCCCCCCCGACAGTCCATTAATCACCCCCCCCTACAGTCCATTAATCACCCCCCCCCCGACTGTCCATTAATCACCCCCCCCCCGACTGTCCATTAATCACCCCCCCCCGACTGTCCATTAATCACCCCCCCCCCCGACAGTCCATTAATCACCCCCCCCCCCGACAGTCCATTAATCACCCCCCCCGACTGTCCATTAATCACCCCCCCGACTGTCCATTAATCACCCCCCCCGACTGTCCATTAATCACCCCCCCCCCCGACTGTCCATTAATCACCCCCCCGACAGTCCATTAATCACCCCCCCCGACTGTCCATTAATCACCCCCCCGACAGTCCATTAATCACCCCCCCCCGACTGTCCATTAATCACCCCCCCCGACAGTCCATTAATCACCCCCCGACTGTCCATTAATCACCCCCCCCCCGACAGTCCATTAATCACCCCCCCCGACTGTCCATTAATCACCCCCCCCGACTGTCCATTAATCACCCCCCCGACAGTCCATTAATCACCCCCCCCGACAGTCCATTAATCACCCCCCCCGACTGTCCATTAATCACCCCCCCGACAGTCCATTAATCACCCCCCCCGACAGTCCATTAATCACCCCCCCCGACTGTCCATTAATCACCCCCCCGACAGTCCATTAATCACCCCCCCCCGACAGTCCATTAATCACCCCCCCCGACTGTCCATTAATCACCCCCCCGACAGTCCATTAATCACCCCCCCCCGACAGTCCATTAATCACCCCCCCCCGACTGTCCATTAATCACCCCCCCCCGACTGTCCATTAATCACCCCCCCCCGACTGTCCATTAATCACCCCCCCCCCCGACTGTCCATTAATCACCCCCCCCGACAGTCCATTAATCACCCCCCGACTGTCCATTAATCACCCCCCCCCCGACAGTCCATTAATCACCCCCCCGACTGTCCATTAATCACCCCCCCGACTGTCCATTAATCACCCCCCCCGACTGTCCATTAATCACCCCCCCCGACAGTCCATTAATCACCCCCCCCCCGACAGTCCATTAATCACCCCCCCCCCGACTGTCCATTAATCACCCCCCCCGACAGTCCATTAATCACCCCCCCCGACTGTCCATTAATCACCCCCCCCGACTGTCCATTAATCACCCCCCCCCCGACAGTCCATTAATCACCCCCCCCGACTGTCCATTAATCACCCCCCCCCCTACAGTCCATTAATCACCCCCCCCCTACAGTCCGTTAATCACCCCCCCCCCCCCCCGACTGTCCATTAATCACCCCCCCCGACTGTCCATTAATCACCCCCCCCGACTGTCCATTAATCACCCCCCCCGACAGTCCATTAATCACCCCCCCCGACTGTCCATTAATCACCCCCCCCCGACTGTCCATTAATCACCCCCCCCTACAGTCCATTAATCACCCCCCCCGACTGTCCATTAATCACCCCCCCCCGACAGTCCATTAATCACCCCCCCCCGACTGTCCATTAATCACCCCCCCCCGACAGTCCATTAATCACCCCCCCCGACAGTCCATTAATCACCCCCCCCCCGACAGTCCATTAATCACCCCCCCCGACAGTCCATTAATCACCCCCCCCCCGACAGTCCATTAATCACCCCCCCCCGACAGTCCATTAATCACCCCCCCCCCGACAGTCCATTAATCACCCCCCCCGACAGTCCATTAATCACCCCCCCCCCGACAGTCCATTAATCACCCCCCCCGACAGTCCATTAATCACCCCCCCCCCGACAGTCCATTAATCACCCCCCCCGACAGTCCATTAATCACCCCCCCCCCGACAGTCCATTAATCACCCCCCCCCCCGACTGTCCATTAATCACCCCCCCCGACAGTCCATTAATCACCCCCCCCCCGACAGTCCATTAATCACCCCCCCCCCGACTGTCCATTAATCACCCCCCCCGACAGTCCATTAATCACCCCCCCCCCGACAGTCCATTAATCACCCCCCCCGACAGTCCATTAATCACCCCCCCCCCGACAGTCCATTAATCACCCCCCCCCGACAGTCCATTAATCACCCCCCCCCCCGACTGTCCATTAATCACCCCCCCCGACAGTCCATTAATCACCCCCCCCCGACAGTCCATTAATCACCCCCCCCCCCGACAGTCCATTAATCACCCCCCCCCGACTGTCCATTAATCACCCCCCCCCCGACAGTCCATTAATCACCCCCCCCCGACAGTCCATTAATCACCCCCCCCCGACTGTCCATTAATCACCCCCCCCCCGACAGTCCATTAATCACCCCCCCCCCGACAGTCCATTAATCACCCCCCCCCCGACTGTCCATTAATCACCCCCCCCCCCTGACTGTCCATTAATCACCCCCCCCGACTGTCCATTAATCACCCCCCCCCCCTGACTGTCCATTAATCACCCCCCCCCCCTGACTGTCCATTAATCACCCCCCCCCCGACTGTCCATTAATCACCCCCCCGACTGTCCATTAATCACCCCCCCCCCCGACAGTCCATTAATCACCCCCCCGACTGTCCATTAATCACCCCCCCCCGACTGTCCATTAATCACCCCCCCCCCCGACTGTCCATTAATCACCCCCCCGACAGTCCATTAATCACCCCCCCCCGACAGTCCATTAATCACCCCCCCCGACTGTCCATTAATCACCCCCCCCCCCCCGACTGTCCATTAATCACCCCCTGACTGTCCATTAATCACCCCCCCCCCGACTGTCCATTAATCACCCCCGACTGTCCATTAATCACCCCCGACTGTCCATTAATCACCCCCCCCCCGACTGTCCATTAATCACCCCCCCCCCTGACTGTCCATTAATCACCCCCCCCCCCTGACTGTCCATTAATCACCCCCCGACTGTCCATTAATCACCCCCCCCCCCTGACTGTCCATTAATCACCCCCCCGACTGTCCATTAATCACCCCCCCCCCCGACAGTCCATTAATCACCCCCTGACTGTCCATTAATCACCCCCCCCGACAGTCCATTAATCACCCCCCCCCCCCTGACTGTCCATTAATCACCCCCCCCCGACTGTCCATTAATCACCCCCCCCCGACAGTCCATTAATCACCCCCCCCCCCTGACTGTCCATTAATCACCCCCTGACTGTCCATTAATCACCCCCCCACCGACTGTCCATTAATCACCCCCCCCCGACAGTCCATTAATCACCCCCCCCCCTGACTGTCCATTAATCACCCCCCGACAGTCCATTAATCACCCCCCCCCCCGACAGTCCATTAATCACCCCCCCCCCCTGACTGTCCATTAATCACCCCCTGACTGTCCATTAATCACCCCCTGACTGTCCATTAATCACCCCCTGACTGTCCATTAATCACCCCCTGACTGTCCATTAATCACCCCCCGACTGTCCATTAATCACCCCCTGACTGTCCATTAATCACCCCCCGACTGTCCATTAATCACCCCCTGACTGTCCATTAATCACCCCCTGACTGTCCATTAATCACCCCCCGACTGTCCATTAATCACCCCCTGACTGTCCATTAATCACCCCCTGACTGTCCATTAATCACCCCCTGACTGTCCATTAATCACCCCCTGACTGCACTGGAGTGTCAGCCTCGTTAATGGGATCAAGTCTCTGGAGTGGGACTTGAAACTTCTGACTCCAAGGCTGGAGTGCTATCACTGAGCCACGGTTGGCACGAGTTGAGCCAAACTAACTGAGGAGTGTGTAGAAAGGAGTGTGTGTGACTTGTGGGAGGGATGACCTGCTGACCTATGTGTTGTTCAGGGAGTTCTCCAGAGAGAGAGAGAAGGCAAAGTCACGGGGAGATTTCCAGAAGTTCAGGGAGAAGCAGCAGTTGGACGAAGATCTGAAAGGATACCTCGACTGGATCACACACGCTGAGGACATTGACCTGGACCATATCAAACATGGAGAAGGTGAGGAGCTGAGCAGGGTCCCTGGGGCCTGGAGTAATCAGCTTTCCTGAGACTGTTACAACCCAACCCTGAACATTGAATCGTAAGTGTGGTGCTCCGTTTGTACCAGAGTGAGGCCTTGTTCTCAGGCTGGATATGGAAACAGCCACTTTCCACCCTTTGGGTTGGCCAACTTTTCACAACTCTTCTTGCCGTGCCTGCAGGTGCAGCTTGCCCTGTGGGGAATGTCCATTAAACACGGAAACCACCAGCCACTAAAGGATTGTTATATGGTCTGAGACTGTGTAGTTACACTGAACAGAAAATATCCGTTAAAAATCCTCAAAAAAGCCCTCCCAACAACAACAACAACTACTACTGCTACTACTACTTGCATTTATATAGCACCTTTAACGTACTAAAATGTCCCAAGGTGCTTCATGGGAGCGTTAACAAACAAAATTTGACTCTGAGCCACATAAGGAGATATTAGGACAGGTGAACAAAAGTTTGGTCAAAGAGGCAGGTTTTAAGGAGTGTCTTAAAGGAGGAGAGAGGAGGAGAGGTTTAGGGAGGGAATTCCAGAGCTCAGGGCCCAGGCAGCTGAAGGCACGGTCGCCAATGGTGGGGCAATTAAAATCGGGGATTTCCAGAGGCAAGGTTGTAGGGCAGGAGGAGGGGACAGAGATAGGGAGGGACGAGGTCATGGAGGGATTTGAAAACAAGGATAAGAATTTTAAAATCACTGCATTCCTGGTGAACGGGACTTGGCGCGAGTTAGGATACGGGCAGCAGCATTTTGGATGAGCTCAAGTTTATGGAGGGTGGAAGATGGGAGGCCGGCCAGGAGAGCATTGGAATAGTCCAGACTGGAGGTAACAAAGGCATGGATGAGGGTTTCAGCAGCAGATGAGCTGAGGCAGGGGTGGAGACGGGCGATGTTATGGAGGTGGAAGTAGGCGGTCTTGGTGATGGAGAGGATATGGGGTCGGAAATTCATCTCAGGGTCAAATAGGACGCCGAGGTTGTGAAGGGTCTGGATCAGACAGTGGCCAGGGAGAGGGATGGAGTCGGTGGCTGGGGAATGGAGTTTGTGACGGGGACCAAAGGCAATGGTTTCGGTCTTTCCAATATTTAGTTGGAGGAAATTTTTGCTCAACTAGTACTGGATGTCGGACAAGCAATGTGACAAATGAGAGACAGTGGAGGGGTCGAGGGAGGTGGTGGTGAGGTAGAGCTGGGTGTCGTCAGTGACATGTGGAACCTGACGTGTTTTCGGATGATGTCGCCGAGGGGCAGCTTGTAGATCAGAAATAGGAGGAGGCCAAGGATAGATCCTTGGGGGACTCCAGAGGTAACGGTGCAGGAGCGGGAAGAGAAGCCATTGTAGGAGATTCTCTGGCTACGACTGGACAGATAGGAATGGAACCAGGCGAGGTCAGTCCTGCCCAGTTGGACGACGGAGGAGAGGTGATGGAGGAGGACGGTGTGGTCAATGGCTGCAGACAGGTGGAGAAGGATGAGGAGGTATAGTTTACCATCGTCACAGTCACAGAGGATGTCATTTGTGACTTTGATGAGGGTCGTTTCAGTACTGCGGCAGGGGCGGAAACCTGATTGGAGGGATTCAAACATGGCTTTGTGGGAAAGATGGGCACGGATTTGGGAGGCGACAACACGTTGAAGGACTTTGGAGAGGAAAGGGAGGTTGGAGATGGGGGGGGTAGTTTGCAAGGACAGAGGGGTTAAGGGTGGGTTTTTTGAGGAGGGGGTTGATGATAGCAGATTTGAAGGGGAGGGAGACCTGAGGAGAGGGAACCGTTAACAATATCAGCTAACATGGGGGCCAGGATGGGAAGTTGGGTGGTCAGCAGTTTAGCAGGAATAGGGTCGAGGGAGAAGGAGGTGGGTCTCGGGTCTCGGGAGCAGGAGGTTGGTCTCATTGTCAAGATGAGCTCGGAGAGGGCACGAGGGGAGATAGGAGAGAAACTAGAGAAAGATGCGAGTTCAGTGCTCGGACAGGGGGAACCGCATGGGAGGTTTGGCTCGGTGGGCTAGGGAAAGGGAGGAAGCAGCAGAGGCAGCTGAACGAATGGTCTCAATCTTAGTGACAAAGAATCCACGAGCTCCTCGCACTTGTTGTTGGAAGTGAGGTTGGAGGGGTCAGGGGAGAGGGGTTTCAGAAGATGGCTTGGAGTGGAGAAGAGAGGCCGGGGGTTATCTTTGCATTCCAGGATGATCCTGGAATAGTGAGCAGTTTCGGAAGAGGAGAGCAGGACCCGATAGTGCTGTATGTGGTCCAGCCAGATCTGGCCCTGAATGGCTAAACCAGTTGTCTGCCATAAACGTTCAAGTCTGTGTCCCTTGGACTTAAGGGAGTGGAGATGAGAGCCAAACCAGGGGGAACGACCAGGGTGAGAGAGAGAAATGGTTTTAATGGGGACAAGGGCATCAGAGGTGGAGGTGAGGGTGTGATGGAGCAGGTCGGTAGCTGCAGAAATGTCGTGGTGAATGGAGGGCCAAAGATAGAGAGTCAGGAATTTGAAAGTGCCGTTGTAAGTGACCTGGGGGAGAGTTTTTTCCAGGGTGGACACAGAAGGAAGTGGGGTTGGGGGGAGGGGGGAGGGGGGAGGGGGATGTGGGTGGAGAGGGATACAAGGAAGTGATCAGAGATGGCCTTATCCGTGATTGACACGATGGGAGGAGAGAGGCCACGTGAGATGGCACGGTAGAGGGGGTGGCTGTGAATATGGGGAGGGGGGTTTATACGGAGGGAGAGATTAAAGGAGGATAGGAGGGCAGTGAACTCAGAGGAGAGAGAACATGATGAGTTGAGATGGAGGTCCCTCCTCCTCCCCTTTCCCCTTCTCTCCTCCCACTTCCCCCAACCCCACCGTGTTCTCACTGTGTCTCATCCTCTCTCTGCAGGGATACTGGCGTCTGTAGAAACAGGTTCCATTGGTTCTCAGGAACTGTTCGAGATGGAGGGAATGAACCTGCGCTCACGCATCATGTAAGTCAGCGTCGACCAATCACAGTCTGCCTCTCACCTCGTACAGTGAGAAAGGTCAGCGTCGACCAATCAAAGTCTGCCTCTCACCTACTATAGTGAGAAAGGTCAGCGTTGACCAATCAGAGTCTGCCTCTCACCTACTATAGTGAGAAAGGTCAGCGTTGACCAATCAGAGTCTGCCTCTCACCTACTATAGTGAGAAAGGTCAGCGTTGACCAATCAGAGTCTGCCTCTCGCCTACTATCGTGAGAAAGGTCAGCGTTGACCAATCAGAGTCTGCCTCTCGCCTACTATAGTGAGAAAGGTCAGCGTCGACCAATCAGAGTCTGCCTCTCACCTACTATAGTGAGAAAGGTCAGCATCGACCAATCAGAGTCTGCCTCTCACCTACTATAGTGAGAAAGGTCAGCGTTGACCAATCAGAGTCTGCCTCTCACCTACTATGGTGAGAAAGGTCAGCGTTGACCAATCAGAGTCTGCCTCTCACCTACTATAGTGAGAAAGGTCAGCGTTGACCAATCAGAGTCTGCCTCTCACCTACTATAGTGAGAAAGGTCAGCGTTGACCAATCAGAGTCTGCCTCTCACCTACTTTACATTAACCTTGGGGAGAGGGAAGGGCTGGTACAATGAGGAGTTTATTTGTTGTCTTTCTGATTGGCTAGTGAGGTCATGAGTTCAAATCCACTCATCACCAGGGCAAGTTGTGAACCTCATTTCATGAGTGTCAGTCACGGCTCAGCCTGTATCACACTTGCCTCGGAGTTCGAAGGTTGTGGGTTCAAACCCCACTCGAGAGACTTCAACACATAATCCAAGCTGACACTCCAGTGCAGTACTGAGGGAGTGCTGTACTGTCAGAGGGTCAGGACTGAGGGAGCGCGGCACTGTCGGAGGGTCAGTACTGAGGGAGTGCTGTACTGTCGGAGGGTCAGTACTGAGGGAGTGCTGTACTGTCGGAGGGTCAGTACTGAGGGAGCACTGTACTGTCGGAGGGTCAGTACTGAGGGAGTGCTGTACTGTCGGAGGGTCAGTACTGAGGGAGTGCTGTACTGTCGGAGGGTCAGTACTGAGGGAGCACTGTACTGTCGGAGGGTCAGTACTGAGGGAGTGCTGTACTGTCGGAGGGTCAGTACTGAGGGAGTGCTGTACTGTCGGAGGGTCAGTACTGAGGGAGCGCTGTACTGTCGGAGGGTCAGTACTGAGGGAGTGCTGTACTGTCGGAGGGTCAGTACTGAGGGAGTGCTGTACTGTCGGAGGGTCAGTACTGAGGGAGCGCTGCACTGTCGGAGGGTCAGTAAGTACTCAGTACTGAGGGAGCGCTGTACTGTCGGAGGGTCAGTACTGAGGGAGTGTTGTACTGTCGGAGGGTCAGTAAGTACTCAGTACTGAGGGAGCGCTGTACTGTCGGAGGGCCAGTACTGAGGGAGCGCTGCACTGTCGGAGGGTCAGTAAGTACTCAGTACTGAGGGAGCGCTGTACTGTCGGAGGGTCAGTACTGAGGGAGCGCTGCACTGTCGGAGGGTCAGTACTGAGGGAGTGCTGCACTGTCGGAGGGCCAGTACTGAGGGAGCGCTGCACTGTCGGAGGGTCAGTACTGAGGGAGCGCTGCACTGTCGGAGGGTCAGTACTGAGGGAGCGCTGCACTGTCGGAGGGTCAGTACTGAGGGAGCGCTGCACTGTCGGAGGGTCAGTACTGAGGGAGCGCTGCACTGTCGGAGGGTCAGTACTGAGGGAGCGCTGCACTGTCGGAGGGTCAGTACTGAGGGAGCGCTGCACTGTCGGAGGGTCAGTAAGTACTCAGTACTGAGGGAGCGCTGTACTGTCGGAGGGTCAGTACTGAGGGAGCGCTGCACTGTCGGAGGGTCAGTAAGTACTCAGTACTGAGGGAGCGCTGTACTGTCGGAGGGTCAGTACTGAGGGAGCGCTGCACTGTCGGAGGGCCAGTAGTGAGGGAGCGCTGCACTCTTGGAGGGTCAGTACTGGGGGAGCGCTGCACTCTCGGAGGGTCAGTACTGAGGGAACGCTGCACTGTTGGAGGGCCAGTATGGAAAGATCGCTGCAGTGTCGGAGGGTCAGTACTGAGGCAGCGCTGCACTGTCGGAGGGTCAGTACTGAGGGAGTGCAGCCCTGTCGGAGGGCCAGTAGTGAGGGAGTGCTGCACTGTCGGAGGGCCAGTAGTGAGGGAGTGCTGCAGTCTTGGAGGGTCAGTACTGAGGGAGCGCTGCACTCTCGGAGGGTCAGTATGGAGAGAGCGCAGCACTGTCGGAGGGTCAGTACTGAGGGAGCGCTGCACTGTCGGAGGGTCAGGACGGAGGGAGCGCTGCACTGTCGGAGGGCCAGTAGTGAGGGAGCGCTGCACTCTCGGTAGGAGCCATCTTTCGGATGAGATATTAAACTGAGGCCCTGTCTGTTCTCTCAGGCGGATGTAAAAGATCCTACGCCCACTATTTGAAGAAGAGCAGGGGAGTTCTCTCTGGTGTCCTGGACAATATTTATTCCTTAACCAACATCATGAACAAAGAGATTATCTGATCATTATTTCATTGCTGTTTGTGGGATCTTGCTGTGCGCAAATTAGCTGCCACGTTTCCTACGTTACAACAGTGATTTCATTGACTGTAAAGCGCTTTGGGATGTCCTGAGGTTGTGAAAGTCGTTATATAAATGCACGTTATTGCTTCTTCTTGTGGGCTGCCCACAAAGCTATCGGATTGTTGTAAAATTCCAACCGGTTCACGATCGTCTTTCAGGGAAGGGAACCTGCCGTCCTTACCGGGTCTGGGCCTACACGTGACTCCCGTCCTTACCCGGTCTGGGCCTACACGTGACTCCCGTCCTTACCCGGTCTGGGCCTACACGTGACTCCCGTCCTTACCCGGTCTGGGCCTACACGTGACTCCCGTCCTTACCCGGTCTGGGCCTACACGTGACTCCCGTCCTTACCCGGTCTGGGCCTACACGTGACTCCCGTCCTTACCCGGTCTGGGCCTACACGTGACTCCCGTCCTTACCCGGTCTGGGCCTACACGTGACTCCCGTCCTTACCCGGTCTGGGCCTACACGTGACTCCCGTCCTTACCCGGTCTGGGCCTACACGTGACTCCCGTCCTTACCGGGTCTGGGCCTACACGTGACTCCCGTCCTTACCCGGTCTGGGCCGACACGTGACTCCCGTCCTTACCCGGTCTGGGCCGACACGTGACTCCCGTCCTTACCCGGTCTGGGCCGACACGTGACTCCCATCCTTACCCGGTCTGGGCCTGTATGTGACACCAGTCCTATGTGGTTGACCCTTGGGGCTGGATTGTCTGCCTTGGAGTGGGGTAGTCATGGGCCAGGACTGCCCCCAACCCTCTGACTCCGCCCCACCCTGACCCATTTCCCGGGGTCGGAGATTGTTGTTGATGCAGGGCGTGCTCCTGGAGGGACGACTGCCAGTGACCGGCTTAAAAACCTCAGCCCAGGAGAGGCGGCTGGGGATGTCAAAGGTCGGAGGAGCCCTGAAAGTCAAGGTGGGGGGGAGTGGTCACAGCCTTGTAGGCCTCGGTAGGGACCACTAGCCTCGGCACGTGGCAGGAGGGGAAGGGCTGGGTGCGGGGAGTTGAGGTCAGTTCATGGAGCTGGTTTTAAGCCTGATTGCTCGACTCTAGCTTGAGCTGTGCTATCTCGTGCCTGATCGCGGAGGAGAAGCCGTCTCTTCGTGTTCTCAGCCTAACCCAGTCTTGATCACATCTCACAAACCAAGACAAGCAGTAAGACCGATCTACCCCTGCTGGTTTTCCTGCAGTTGGCGATGTCAGAGGTGGAATCGGATGTTCAGACGGAAGTGCAGGGAGGTGGTGAAATCCAACTTCTTTTACTGGCTGGTGATATTCCTAGTTTTCCTGAACACTCTGATGATCGCGACAGAGCATCACTGTCAACCCGACTGGCTGACGGACGTCCAGGGTAAGAACTCAGAGCCTCTCGTAACCATGTGTCAGCAAATGAAGAGCTGTACCAGAGACCCCGTGTTAATCTCACTCTCTCTACCCCCCCTCTCGCCCCGTGTTAATCTCATTCTCTCTACCCCCTCTCTCTCCCCATGTTAATCTCACTCTCTCTACCCCCCTCTCTCTCCCCATGTTAATCTCACTCTCTCTACCCCCCTCTCTCTCCCCGTGTTAATCTCACTCTCTCTACCCCCCCTCTCGCTCCGTGTTAATCTCACTCTCTCTACCCCCCTCTCTCTCCCCGTGTTAATCTCACTCTCTCTACCCCCCCTCTCGCCCTGTGTTAATCTCACTCTCTCTACCCCCCCCTCTCGCCCCGTGTTAATCTCATTCTCTCTACCCCCTCTCTCTCCCCGTGTTAATCTCACTCTCTCTCTCCCTGTGTTAATCTCACTCTCTCTACCCCCTCTCTCTCCCCGTGTTAATCTCACTCTCTCTCTCCCCGTGTTAATCTCACTCTCTCTACCCCCCTCTCTCTTCCCGTGTTAATCTCACTCTCTCTACCCCCCCTCTCGCTCCGTGTTAATCTCACTCTCTCTACCCCCCTCTCTCTCCCCGTGTTAATCTCACTCTCTCTACCCCCCCTCTCGCCCTGTGTTAATCTCACTCTCTCTACCCCCCCCTCTCGCCCCGTGTTAATCTCATTCTCTCTACCCCCTCTCTCTCCCCGTGTTAATCTCACTCTCTCTCTCCCCGTGTTAATCTCACTCTCTCTACCCCCTCTCTCTCCCCGTGTTAATCTCACTCTCTCTCTCCCCGTGTTAATCTCACTCTCTCTACCCCCCCTCTCGCCCCGTGTTAATCTCACTCTCTCTACCCCCCCTCTCGCCCCGTGTTAATCTCACTCTCTCTAACCCTCTCTCTCCCCGTGTTAATCTCACTCTCTCTACCCCCTCTCTCTCCCCGTGTTAATCTCACTCTCTCTACCCCTCTCTCTCCCCGTGTTAATCTCACTCTCTCTAACCCTCTCTCTCCCCGTGTTAATCTCACTCTCTCTACCCCCTCTCTCTCCCCGTGTTAATCTCACTCTCTCTAACCCTCTCTCTCCCCGTGTTAATCTCACTCTCTCTACCCCCTCTCTCTCCCCGTGTTAATCTCACTCTCTCTACCCCTCTCTCTCCCCGTGTTAATCTCATTCTCTCTACCCCCTCTCTCTCCCCGTGTTAATCTCACTCTCTCTACCCCTCTCTCCCCGTGTTAATCTCACTCTCTCCCCGTGTTAATCTCACTCTCTCTACCCCCTCTCTCTTCCCATGTTAATCTCTCTCTCTCTCTCCCCATGTTAATCTCACTCTCTCTCTCCCCGTGTTAATCTCACTCTCTCTACCCCCCCTCTCTCCCCGTGTTAATCTCACTCTCTCTACCCACCCTCTCTCCCCGTGTTAATCTCACTCTCTCTACCCACCCTCTCTCCCCGTGTTAATCTCACTCTCTCGACCCCCCTCTCGCCCCGTGTTAATCTCACTCTCTCTACTCCCTCTCTCTTCCCGTGTTAATCTCACTCTCTCTCTCCCCGTGTTAATCTCACTCTCTCTACCCCCCCCTCTCTCCCCGTGTTAATCTCACTCTCTCTACCCACCCTCTCTCCCCATGTTAATCTCACTCTCTCTCTCCCCGTGTTAATCTCTCTCTAACCCTCTCTCTCCCGTGTTAATCTCACTCTCTCTACCCCCCCTTCTCTCCCCGTGTTAATCTCACTCTCTCCCCCCTCTCTCTCCCCGTGTTAATCTCACTCTCTCTACCCCCCCTTCTCTCCCCGTGTTAATATCACTCTCTATATCGCTCTCTCTCCTCGTGTTAATATCACTCTCTATATCACTCTCTCCACATGTTAATATCACTCTCTATATCACTCTCTCCACATGTTAATATCACTCTCTATATCACTCTCTCCACATGTTAATATCACTCTCTATATCACTCTCTCCTCATGTTAATAGCACTCTTTATATCACTCTCTCTCCCCGTGTTAATCTCACTCTATATATCACTCTCTCCACATGTTAATAGCACTCTCTATATCACTCTCTCCACATGTTAATATCACTCTCTATATCACTCTCTCTCCTCGTGTTAATATCACTCTATATATCACTCTCTCCACATGTTAATAGCACTCTCTATATCACTCTCTCCACATGTTAATATCACTCTCTATATCACTCTCTCCTCATGTTAATAGCACTCTTTATATCACTCTCTCTCCCCGTGTTAATCTCACTCTCTCGACTCCCCTCTCTCCCCGTGTTAATCTCACTCTCTCTAACCCTCTCTCTCCCCGTGTTAATCTCACTCTCTCTACCCCCTCTCTCTCCCCGTGTTAATCTCACTCTCTCGACCCCCTCTCTCTCCCCATGTTAATCTCACTCTCTCTACCCCCTCTCTCTCCCCGTGTTAATCTCACTCTCTCTACCCCCTCTCTCTCCCCGTGTTAATCTCACTCTCTCTACCCACCCTCTCGCCCCGTGTTAATCTCACTCTCTCTACCCCCTCTCTCTCCCCGTGTTAATCTCACTCTCTCTACCCACCCTCTCGCCCCGTGTTAATCTCACTCTCTCTAACCCTCTCTCTCCCCGTGTTAATCTCACTCTCTCTCTCCCCGTGTTAATCTCACTCTCTCTACCCCCTCTCTCTTCCCATGTTAATCTCACTCTCTCTCTCCCCATGTTAATCTCACTCTCTCTAGCCCCCCTCTCGCCCCGTGTTAATCTCATTCTCTCGACCCCCCTATCGCCCCGTGTTAATCTCTCTCTCTCTACTCCCTCTCTCTTCCCGTGTTAATCTCTCTCTCTCTCTCCCCGTGTTAATCTCACTCTCTCTACCCCTCTCTCTCCCCGTGTTAATCTCACTCTCTCTCTCCCCGTGTTAATCTCACTCTCTCTACCCCCTCTCTCTCCCCGTGTTAATCTCACTCTCTCTACCCCCTCTCTCTCCCCGTGTTAATCTCACTCTCTCTACCCCCTCTCTCTCCCCGTGTTAATCTCACTCTCTCTACCCCTCTCTCTCCCCGTGTTAATCTCACTCTCTCTACCCCCTCTCTCTCCCCGTGTTAATCTCACTCTCTCTACCCCCTCTCTCTCCCCGTGTTAATCTCACTCTCTCTACCCCCTCTCTCTCCCCGTGTTAATCTCACTCTCTCTACCCCCCTCTCTCCCCGTGTTAATCTCACTCTCTCTCTCCCCGTGTTAATCTCACTCTCTCTACCCCCTCTCTCTTCCCGTGTTAATCTCACTCTCTCTCTCCCCGTGTTAATCTCACTCTCTCTACCCCTCTCTCTCCCCGTGTTAATCTCACTCTCTCTACCCCCTCTCTCTCCCCGTGTTAATCTCACTCTCTCTACCCCTCTCTCTCCCCGTGTTAATCTCACTCTCTCTACCCCCTCTCTCTCCCCGTGTTAATCTCACTCTCTCTCTCCCCGTGTTAATCTCACTCTCTCTACCCCTCTCTCTCCCCGTGTTAATCTCACTCTCTCTACCCCCTCTCTCTCCCCGTGTTAATCTCACTCTCTCTAACCCTCTCTCTCCCCGTGTTAATCTCACTCTCTCTACCCCTCTCTCTCCCCGTGTTAATCTCACTCTCTCTACCCCTCTCTCTCCCCGTGTTAATCTCACTCTCTCTACCCCCTCTCTCCCCATGTTAATCTCACTCTCTCTACCCCTCTCTCTCCCCGTGTTAATCTCACTCTCTCTACCCCTCTCTCTCCCCATGTTAATCTCACTCTCTCTACCTCTCTCTCTCCCCGTGTTAATCTCACTCTCTCTACCCCCCCTCTCTCTTCCCGTGTTAATCTCACTCTCTCTCTCCCCGTGTTAATCTCTCTCTCTCTCTCCCCGTGTTAATCTCACTCTCTCTACCCACCCTCTCTCCCCATGTTAATCTCACTCTCTCTCTCCCCGTGTTAATCTCTCTCTAACCCTCTCTCTCCCCGTGTTAATCTCACTCTCTCTACCCCTCTCTCTCCCCGTGTTAATCTCACTCTCTCTACCCCCCCTCTCTCCCCATGTTAATCTCACTCTCTCTACCCCTCTCTCTCCCCGTGTTAATCTCACTCTCTCTACCCCCTCTCTCTTCCCGTGTTAATCTCACTCTCTCTCTCCCCGTGTTAATCTCACTCTCTCTACCCCCTCTCTCTCCCCATGTTAATCTCACTCTCTCTACCCCTCTCTCTCCCCGTGTTAATCTCACTCTCTCTACCCACCCTCTCTCCCCATGTTAATCTCACTCTCTCTCTCCCCGTGTTAATCTCTCTCTCTCTCTCCCCGTGTTAATCTCTCTCTCTCTCTCCCCGTGTTAATCTCACTCTCTCTGCCCCTCTCTCTCCCCGTGTTAATCTCACTCTCTCTACCCCTCCTCTCTCCCCGTGTTAATCTCACTCTCTCTACCCCCTCTCTCCCTGTGTTAATCTCTCTCTCTCTACTCCACTCTCTCCCTGTGTTAATCTCACTCTCTCTACCCCCTCTCTCCTTGTGTTAATCTCTACAGATTATCACTCTCTATATCACTCTCTCTCCTCGTGTTAATATCACTCTCTATATCGCTCTCTCCTCGTGTTAATATCACTCTCTATATCACTCTCTCTCCTCGTGTTAATATCACTCTCTATATCGCTCTCTCTCCTCGTGTTAATATCACTCTCTATATCGCTCTCTCTCCTCGTGTTAATATCACTCTCTATATCACTCTCTCCACATGTTAATATCACTCTCTATATCACTCTCTCCACATGTTAATATCACTCTCTATATCACTCTCTCTCCTCGTGTTAATATCACTCTCTATATCGCTCTCTCCTCGTGTTAATAGCACTCTTTATATCACTCTCTCTCCTCGTGTTAATCTCACTCTCTATATCGCTCTCTCTCCTCGTGTTAATATCACTCTCTATATCACTCTCTCCACATGTTAATATCACTCTCTATATCACTCTCTCCACATGTTAATATCACTCTCTATATCACTCTCTCTCCTCGTGTTAATATCACTCTCTATATCGCTCTCTCCTCGTGTTAATAGCACTCTTTATATCACTCTCTCTCCTCGTGTTAATATCACTCTCTATATCGCTCTCTCCTCGTGTTAATAGCACTCTTTATATCACTCTCTCTCCTCGTGTTAATATCACTCTCTATATCACTCTCTCTCCTCGTGTTAATATCACTCTCTATATCGCTCTCTCCTCGTGTTAATAGCACTCTTTATATCACTCTCTCTCCCTGTGTTAATCTCTCTCTCTCTACTCCACTCTCTCCCTGTGTTAATCTCACTCTCTCTACTCCCCTCTCTCCCTGTGTTAATCTCACTCTCTCGACTCCCCTCTCTCCCCGTGTTAATCTCACTCTCTCTACCCCCTCTCTCCCCGTGTTAATCTCCCTCTCTCTACTCCACTCTCTCCCTGTGTTAATCTCACTGTCTCTACTCCCCTCTCTCCCTGTGTTAATCTCACTCTCTCTACACCCTCTCTCCTTGTGTTAATCTCTACAGATTATCACTCTCTATATCGCTCTCTCTCCTCGCGTTAATATCACTCTCCATATCACTCTCTCTCCTCGTGTTAATATCACTCTCGATATCGCTCTCTCTCCTTGTGTTAATATCACTCTCGATATCACTCTCTCTCCTCGTGTTAATATCACTCTCTATCGCTCTCTCTCCTCGTGTTAATATCACTCTCGATATCGCTCTCTCTCCTCGTGTTAATATCACTCTCTATATCGCTCTCTCTCCTCGTGTTAATATCACTCTCCATATCACTCTCTCTCCTCGTGTTAATATCACTCTCTATATCGCTCTCTCTCCTTGTGTTAATATCACTCTCTATATCGCTCTCTCTCCTCGTGTTAATATCACTCTCTATATCGCTCTCTCTCCTCGTGTTAATATCACTCTCCATATCACTCTCTCTCCTCGTGTTAATATCACTCTCTATATCGCTCTCTCTCCTCGTGTTAATATCACTCTCTATATCACTCTCTCTCCTCGTGTTAATATCACTCTCTATATCGCTCTCTCTCCTCGTGTTAATATCACTCTCTATATCGCTCTCTCTCCTCGTGTTAATATCACTCTCCATATCACTCTCTCTCCTCGTGTTAATATCACTCTCCATATCACTCTCTCTCCTCGTGTTAATATCACTCTCTATATCACTCTCTCTCCTCGTGTTAATATCACTCTCGATATCACTCTCTCTCCTCGTGTTAATATCACTCTCTATCGCTCTCTCTCCTCGTGTTAATATCACTCTCGATATCGCTCTCTCTCCTCGTGTTAATATCACTCTCTATATCGCTCTCTCTCCTCGTGTTAATATCACTCTCCATATCACTCTCTCTCCTCGTGTTAATATCACTCTCTATATCGCTCTCTCTCCTTGTGTTAATATCACTCTCTATATCGCTCTCTCTCCTCGTGTTAATATCACTCTCTATATCGCTCTCTCTCCTCGTGTTAATATCACTCTCCATATCACTCTCTCTCCTCGTGTTAATATCACTCTCTATATCGCTCTCTCTCCTCGTGTTAATATCACTCTCTATATCGCTCTCTCTCCTCGTGTTAATATCACTCTCTATATCGCTCTCTCTCCTCGTGTTAATATCACTCTCCATATCACTCTCTCTCCTCGTGTTAATATCACTCTCCATATCACTCTCTCTCCTCGTGTTAATATCACTCTCTATATCACTCTCTCTCCTCGTGTTAATATCACTCTCTATATCACTCTCTCTCCTCGTGTTAATATCACTCTCCATATCACTCTCTCTCCTCGTGTTAATATCACTCTCTATATCACTCTCTCTCCTCGTGTTAATATCACTCTCTATATCGCTCTCTCTCCTCGTGTTAATATCACTCTCGATATCGCTCTCTCTCCTTGTGTTAATATCACTCTCTATATCGCTCTCTCTCCTCGTGTTAATATCACTCTCTATATCGCTCTCTCTCCTCGTGTTAATATCACTCTCTATCGCTCTCTCTCCTCGTGTTAATATCACTCTCCATATCACTCTCTCTCCTCGTGTTAATATCACTCTCTATATCACTCTCTCTCCTCGTGTTAATATCACTCTCTATATCACTCTCTCCTCGTGTTAATATCACTCTCTATATCACTCTCCTCGTGTTAATATCACTCTCTATATCACTCTCTCTCCTCGTGTTAATATCACTCTCTATATCACTCTCTCTCCTCGTGTTAATATCACTCTCTATATCACTCTCTCTCCTCGTGTTAATAGCACTCTCTACATCACTCTCTCTCCTCGTGTTAATCTCACTCTCTCTACTCCCCTCTCTCCCCGTGTTAATCTCATTCTCTCTACTGCCCTCTCTCCCCGTGTTAATCTCACTCTCTTTACCCCCTCTCTCCCTGTGTTAATCTCACTCTCTACTCCCCTCTCTCCCCGTGTTAATCTCTCTCTCTCTACTCCCCTCTCTCCCTGTGTCAATCTCTACATATTATCACTCTCTATATCGCTCTCTCTCCTCGTGTTAATATCACTCTCTATATCACTTTCTCTCCTCGTGTTAATATCACACTCTATATCACTCTCTCTCCTCGTGTTAATAGCACGCTCTATATCACTCTATATAAAGAGTGATATTAACACGAGGAGAGAGAGCGGTATAGATAAATTGAAAAGCAGGACTTCAAAGGTAGTGATCTCAGGATTACTACCGGTGCCACATGCTAGTGAGTATAGGAACAGGAGAATAGACTGGATGAATGCGTGGCTGCAGGGATGGTGTAGGAGGGAGGGATTTAGATTCCTGGGGCATTGGGACCGGTTCTGGGGAAGGTGGGACCTGTACAAGCGGGACGGGTTGCACCCGAGCAGGACCGGGACCAATGTCCTCGCGGGGGTGTTTGCGAGTGCTGTTGGGGAAGGTTTAAACTAGAGTGGCAGGGGGATGGGAACCTGAGCGGGGAGTCAGAAGGGAATAAAATTGAGAGCAGCAAGAGAGGGGAAGACCCAGGGGAAATCTACAATACAAATAGTACAAACAGTTGTTCAAGAACAAGTGAGAGGGAAAAGCGTAGAGCAGCGGAAAGAAAGTGTACTTTAGGCTCGACAGATCAAATAAAAACTAGAAGGCGTAAGGCGATTAACCCAGCATCAAAGCTGTAGCAGGGGTTTGGGAACCTGAGCAGGGAGACAGAGGAAAGCGTGTCAGGAAGGGACAGAAGGTATGGAGTAAAAGGTAAAGTCTTAAAAAAGGAAAAAGCAGGAACTAAGTGTCATAAAACATATTTGAAAGCTCTTTATTTGAATGCACGTAGTATTCGTAACAAAATGGACGAGTTAACGGCACAAATAACTACGTATGGGTATGATCTTGTGGCCATTACAGAAACATGGCTGCAGGGTGACAACGACTGGGAATTAAATATGCCAGGGTATTTAACAATCAGGAAGGACAGGCAGGAAGGAAGGGGAGGTGGGGTGGCTATGTTAATAAAGGAAGGAATCACTGTAATACAGAGAAATTATATTGGGACAAAGGATCAGTATAATGAAACAGTTTGGGTAGAGATAAGGAATAATAAGGGGAAAAAAACACAATTGGGCATAGTATATAGGCCTCCTAATAGTTGCAACTCTGCTGGAAGAAGTATTAATCAGGAAATAGTCGGGGCATGTAATCAGGGAACAGCTATAATTATGGGGGATTTTAACTATCATATTAACTGGACAAATCAAATTGGGCAGGGCAGCCTTGAGGAAGAGTTTATTGAGTGTATTAGGGATGGATTTCTTGAGCAGTATGTAACTGATCCTAAAAGGGGGCAAGCAACCTTGGACCTGGTCCTGTGTAATGAGCCAGGATTAATTAATAATGTCCTAGTTAAGGATCCCCTTGGAATGAGTGACCATAACATGGTGACATTCCATATCCAATTAGAGGGTGAGAAGGTTGGTTCTCAAACAAGCGTATTGAGCTTGAATAAAGGAGACTATGATGGTATGAGAGCGGAATTGATTAAAGTGGACTGGGAAAATAGATTAAAGGGTAAGACGGTACATGAGCAGTGGTGTTCATTCAAGGAGATATTTTACAACTTTCAAAAAATATATATTCCACTGAGGAAAAAAGGGTGTAAAAGAAATGACAGCCATCCGTGGCTAAGTAAAGAAATTAAGGATAGTATCCGACTAAAAACAAGGTCATATAAGGTAGCCAAACTTAGTGGGAGGATAGAAGATTGGGAAATCTTCAAATCTTCAAAAGACAGCAAAAAGTAACTAAAGGATTGATTAAGAAAGGGAAGATAGATTATGAAAATAAATTAGCAAAAAATATAAAAACAGATAGCAAGAGTTTCTATAGTTATATAAAAAGAAAAAGGGTGGCTAAGGCAAATGTGGGTCCCTTAGAGGATGAGACCGGGAAATTAATGGTGGGAAACATGGAAATGGCAAAAATGCTGAACAAATATTTTGTTTGTCTTTACGGTAGAGGACACTAAGAATATCCCAACACTGGACAAACAGGGGGCTCTCGGGGGGGTGGAGCTTAATACGATTAAAATCACTAAGGAATTGGTACTCAGTAAATTAATGGGACTCAAGGCGGATAAATCCCCTGGACCTGATGGCTTCCATCCTAGGGTCTTGAGGGAAGTGGCAGTAGGGATTGTGGATGCTTTGGTAATAATTTTCCAAAATTCTCTGGACTCGGCAAAGGTCCCGGCAGATTGGAAAACTGCGAATGTAACACCCTTATTTAAAAAGGGTAGTAGGCAGAAGGCTGGAAATTATAGACCAGTTAGCCTAACATCTGTGGTGGGTAAAATTTTGGAGTCTATTATTAAGGAGACAGTAGCGGAACATTTGGATAAACATAATTTAATAGGACAAAGTCAGCATGGCTTTACGAAGGGGAAGTCATGTCTGACAAATTTGCTTGAGTTCTTTGAGGACATAACGTACAGGGTGGATGAAGGGGAACCAGTGGACGTGGTGTAATTAGACTTCCAGAAGGCATTCGACAAGGTGCCACATAAAAGATTATTGCTCAAGATAAACAATCACGGGATTGGGGGTAATATTCTGGCATGGGTGGAGGATTGGTTATCTAACAGGAAGCAGAGAGTTGGGATAAATGGTTCATTCTCGGACTGGCAACCAGTGGCCAGTGGTGTTCCGCAGGGGTTGGTGCTGGGTCCCCAACTCTTTGCAATCTATATTAACGATTTGGAGGAGGGGACCAAGTGTAACATATCAAAGTTTGCAGATGATACAAAGATGAGAGGGAAAGTGGAGAGTGAAGAGGACATAAAAAACCTACAGGGGGAAATAGACAGGCTGGGTGAGTGGGCGGAGATTTGGCAGATGCAATACAATATTGGAAAATGTGAGGTTATGCACTTTGGCAGGAAAAATCAGAGAGCAAGTTATTATCTTAATGGCGAGAAACTGGAAAGTACTGCAGTACAAAGGGATCTGGGGGTCCGAGTGCAAGAAAATCAAAATGTTAGTATGCAGGTGCAGCAGGTGATCAAGAAGGCCAACGGAATGTTGGCTTTTATTGCTAGGGGGATAGAATATACAAACAGGGAGGTATTGCTGCAGTTATATAAGGTATTGGTGAGACCGCACCTGGAATACTGCATACAGTTTTGGTCTCCATACTTAAGAAAAGACATACTTGCTCTCGAGGCAGTACAAAGAAGGTTCACTCGGTTAATCCAGGGGATGAGGGGGTGGACCTATGAGGAGACGTTGAGTAGATTGGGACTCTACTCATTGGAGTTCAGAAGAATGAGAGGCGACCTTATTGAAACATATAAGATTGTGAAGGGTCTTGATCGGGTGGATGCAGTAAGGATGTTCCCAAAGATGGGTGAAACTAGAACTAGGGGGCATAATCTTAGAATAAGGGGCTGCTCTTTCAAAACTGAGATGAGGAGAAACTTCTTCACTTAGAGGGTAGTAGGTCTGTGGAATTTGCTGCCCCAGGAAGCTGTGGAAGCTACATCATTAAATAAATTTAAAACAGAAATAGACAGTTTCCTAGAAGTAAAGGGAATTAGGGGTTACGGGGAGCGGGCAGGAAATTGGACATGAATTTAGATTTGAGATTAGGATCATAGAATCATAGAATCATAGAAGTTACAACATGGAAACAGGCCCTTCGGCCCAACATGTCCATGTCGCCCAGTTTATACCACTAAGCTAGTCCCAATTGCCTGCACTTGGCCCATATCCCTCGATACCCATCTTACCCATGTAACTGTCCAAATGCTTTTTAAAAGACAAAATTGTACCCGCCTCTACTACTGCCTCTGGCAGCTCGTTCCAGACACTCACCACCCTTTGAGTGAAAAAATTGCCCCTCTGGACCCTTTTGTATCTCTCCCCTCTCACCTTAAATCTATGCCCCCTCGTTATAGACTCCCCTACCTTTGGGAAAAGATTTTGACTATCGACCTTATCTATGCCCCTCATTATTTTATAGACTTCGATAAGATCACCCCTTAACCTCCTGCTCTCCAGGGAAAAAAGTCCCAGTCTGTCTCACCTCTCCCTGTAAGTCAAACCATCAAGTCCCGGTAGCATCCTAGTAAATCTTTTCTGCACTCTTTCCAGTTTAATAATATCCTTTCTATAATAGGGTGACCAGAACTGTACACAGTATTCCAAATGTGGCCTTACTAATGTCTTGTACAACTTCAACAAGACATCCCAACTCCTGCATTCAATGTTCAGATCAGCCATGATCTTATTGAATGGCGGAGCAGGCTCGAGGGGCCGATTGGCCTACTCCTGCTCCTATTTCTTATGTTCTTATGTTCTCTCCTCGTGTTAATATCACTCTCTATATCACTCTCTCTCCTCGTGTTAATATCACTCTCTATATCACTCTCTCTCCTCGTGTTAATATCACTCTCTATATCGCTCTCTCTCCTCGTGTTAATATCACTCTCTATATCACTCTCTCTCCTCGCGTTAATATCACTCTCTATATCGCTCTCTCTCCTCGTGTTAATATCACTCTCTATATCGCTCTCTCTCCTCGTGTTAATATCACTCTCTATATCGCTCTCTCTCCTCGTGTTAATATCACTCTCTATATCGCTCTCTCTCCTCGTGTTAATTTCACTCTCTATATCGCTCTCTCTCCTCGTGTTAATTTCACTCTCTATATCGCTCTCTCTCCCCCCTTGTTAATCTCACTCTCTCCACCCCGCTCTCCCCGTGTTAAACTCACTCTCTCCCCCCTCTCTCCCCGTGTTAATCTCACTCTCTCCCCTCTCTCTCTCCCCATGTTAATATCACTCTCTCTCCCCCCTCTCTCCCCTTGTTAATCTCACTCTCTCTATCCCTCTCTCTCCCCTTGTTAATCTCACTCTCTCTACCCCGCTCTCTGCCCGTGTTAATCTCACTCTCTCTACCTCTCTCTCTCCCCCTGTTAATCTCACTCTCTCTACCCCTCTCTCTCCCCGTGTTAATCTCACTCTCTCCCCGCTCTCTCTCCCCGTGTTAATCTCACTCTCTCCCGCTCTCTCTCCCCGTGTTAATCTCACTCTCTCCCCGTGTTAATCTCACTCTCTCCCCCGTGTTAATATCACTCTCTCCCCGCTCTCTCTCCCCTTGTTAATCTCACTCTCTCTATCCCTCTCTCTCCCCTTGTTAATCTCACTCTCTCTACCCCGCTCTCCGCCCGTGTTAATCTCACTCTCTCCCCCCTCTCTCCCCGTGTTAATATCACTCTCTCCCCGCTCTCTCTCCCCCTGTTAACCTCACTCTCTCTACCCCTCTCTCTCCCTGTATTAGTCTCACTCTCTCTCCCCGTGTTAATCTCACTCTCTCTACCCTCCTCTCTCCCCTTGTTAATCTCATTCTCTCTACCCCGTCTCTCCCCGTGTTAATCTCACTCTCTCTACCCCCTCTCTCCCCGTGTTAATCTCACTCTCTCTACCCCTCTCTCTCCCCGTGTTAATCTCACTCTCTCTACCCTTCTCTCTCCCCGTGTTAATCTCACTCTCTCTACCCCCTCTCTCCCCATGTTAATCTCACTCTCTCTACCCTTCTCTCTCCCCGTGTTAATCTCACTCTCTCTCCCCTCTCTCTCCCCGTGTTAATCTCACTCTCTCTACCCCCTCTCTCCCTGAGTTATTCTCACTCTCTCGACCCCCTCTCTCCCCGTGTTAATCTCACTCTCTCTACCACCCCTCTCTCCCCGTGTTAATCTCACTCTCTCTACCCCCTCTCTCCCCATGTTAATCTCACTCTCTCTACCCCTCTCTCTCCCCGTGTTAATCTCACTCTCTCTACCCTTCTCTCTCCCCGTGTTAATCTCACTCTCTCTACCCCCTCTCTCCCCATGTTAATCTCACTCTCTCTACCCCTCTCTCTCCCCGTGTTAATCTCACTCTCTCTACCCCTCTCTCTCCCCATGTTAATCTCACTCTCTCTACCCCTCTCTCTCCCCGTGTTAATCTCACTCTCTCTACCCCTCTCTCTCCCCATGTTAATCTCACTCTCTCTACCCCTCTCTCTCCCCCATGTTAATCTCACTCTCTCTACCCCTCTCTCCCCATGTTAATCTCACTCTCTCTACCCCCTCTCTCTCCCATGTTAATCTCACTCTCTCGACCCCTCTCTCTCCCCGTGTTAATCTCACTCTCTCTACCCTTCTCTCTCCCCGTGTTAATCTCACTCTCTCTACCCTTCTCTCTCCCTGTGTTAATCTCACTCTCTCTACCCTTCTCTCTCCCTGTGTTAATCTCACTCTCTCCCCGCTCTCTCTCCCTGTGTTAATCTCACTCTCTCTACCCTTCTCTCTCCCTGTGTTAATCTCACTCTCTCTACCCTTCTCTCTCCCTGTGTTAATCTCACTCTCTCTACCCCTCTCTCTCCCTGTGTTAATCTCACTCTCTCCCCGCTCTCTCTCCCTGTGTTAATCTCACTCTCTCTACCCCTCTCTCTCCCTGTGTTAATCTCACTCTCTCTACCCCTCTCTCTCCCCATGTTAATCTCACTCTCTCTACCCCTCTCTCTCCCCATGTTAATCTCACTCTCTCTACCCCTCTCTCTCCCCATGTTAATCTCACTCTCTCCCCTCTCTCTCTCCCCATGTTAATATCACTCTCTCTCCCCCCTCTCTCCCCTTGTTAATCTCACTCTCTCTATCCCTCTCTCTCCCCTTGTTAATCTCACTCTCTCTACCCCGCTCTCTGCCCGTGTTAATCTCACTCTCTCTACCTCTCTCTCTCCCCCTGTTAATCTCACTCTCTCTACCCCTCTCTCTCCCCGTGTTAATCTCACTCTCTCCCCGCTCTCTCTCCCCGTGTTAATCTCACTCTCTCCCCGCTCTCTCTCCCCGTGTTAATCTCACTCTCTCCCCGTGTTAATCTCACTCTCTCCCCGTGTTAATATCACTCTCTCCCCGCTCTCTCTCCCCTTGTTAATCTCACTCTCTCTATCCCTCTCTCTCCCCTTGTTAATCTCACTCTCTCTACCCCGCTCTCCGCCCGTGTTAATCTCACTCTCTCCCCCCTCTCTCCCCGTGTTAATATCACTCTCTCCCCGCTCTCTCTCCCCCTGTTAACCTCACTCTCTCTACCCCTCTCTCTCCCTGTATTAGTCTCACTCTCTCTCCCCGTGTTAATCTCACTCTCTCGACCCTCCTCTCTCCCCTTGTTAATCTCATTCTCTCGACCCCGTCTCTCCCCGTGTTAATCTCACTCTCTCTACCCCTCTCTCTCCCCGTGTTAATCTCACTCTCTCTACCCTTCTCTCTCCCCGTGTTAATCTCACTCTCTCTACCCCCTCTCTCCCCATGTTAATCTCACTCTCTCTACCCTTCTCTCTCCCCGTGTTAATCTCACTCTCTCCCCCTCTCTCTCCCCGTGTTAATCTCACTCTCTCTACCCCCTCTCTCCCTGAGTTATTCTCACTCTCTCGACCCCCTCTCTCCCCGTGTTAATCTCACTCTCTCTACCCCCTCTCTCCCCGTGTTAATCTCACTCTCTCTACCCCCTCTCTCCCCATGTTAATCTCACTCTCTCTACCCCTCTCTCTCCCCGTGTTAATCTCACTCTCTCTACCCTTCTCTCTCCCCGTGTTAATCTCACTCTCTCTACCCCTCTCTCTCCCTGTGTTAATCTCACTCTCTCTCTCCCCGTGTTAATCTCACTCTCTCTACCCCCTCTCTCCCCATGTTAATCTCACTCTCTCTACCCCTCTCTCTCCCCGTGTTAATCTCACTCTCTCTACCCCTCTCTCTCCCCATGTTAATCTCACTCTCTCTACCCCTCTCTCTCCCCGTGTTAATCTCACTCTCTCTACCCCTCTCTCTCCCTATGTTAATCTCACTCTCTCTACCCCTCTCTCTCCCCATGTTAATCTCACTCTCTCTACCCCTCTCTCCCCATGTTAATCTCACTCTCTCTACCCCTCTCTCTCCCATGTTAATCTCACTCTCTCGACCCCTCTCTCTCCCCGTGTTAATCTCACTCTCTCTACCCTTCTCTCTCCCCGTGTTAATCTCACTCTCTCTACCCTTCTCTCTCCCTGTGTTAATCTCACTCTCTCCCCGCACTCTCTCCCTGTGTTAATCTCACTCTCTCTACCCCTCTCTCCCCGTGTTAATCTCACTCTCTCTACCCCTCTCTCTCCCATGTTAATCTCACTCTCTCGACCCCTCTCTCTCCCCGTGTTAATCTCACTCTCTCTACCCCCTCTCTCCCCATGTTAATCTCACTCTCTCTACCCCTCTCTCTCCCCGTGTTAATCTCACTCTCTCTACCCCTCTCTCTCCCTGTGTTAATCTCACTCTCTCTACCCCTCTCTCTCCCCATGTTAATCTCACTCTCTCTACCCCTCTCTCTCCCCATGTTAATCTCACTCTCTCTACCCCTCTCTCTCCCCATGTTAATCTCACTCTCTCTACCCCTCTCTCCCCATGTTAATCTCACTCTCTCTACCCCTCTCTCTCCCATGTTAATCTCACTCTCTCGACCCCTCTCTCTCCCCGTGTTAATCTCACTCTCTCTACCCCTCTCTCTCCCCATGTTAATCTCACTCTCTCTACCCCTCTCTCTCCCCATGTTAATCTCACTCTCTCTACCCCTCTCTCTCCCCATGTTAATCTCACTCTCTCTACCCCTCTCTCTCCCCATGTTAATCTCACTCTCTCTACCCCTCTCTCCCCGTGTTAATCTCACTCTCTCTACCCTTCTCTCTCCCCGTGTTAATCTCACTCTCTCTACCCTTCTCTCTCCCTGTGTTAATCTCACTCTCTCTACCCTTCTCTCTCCCTGTGTTAATCTCACTCTCTCTACCCCTCTCTCCCAGTGTTAATCTCACTCTCTCTACCCCTCTCTCCCCGTGTTAATCTCACTCTCTCTACCCCTCTCTCTCCCATGTTAATCTCACTCTCTCGACCCCTCTCTCTCCCCGTGTTAATCTCACTCTCTCTACCCTTCTCTCTCCCCGTGTTAATCTCACTCTCTCTACCCCTCTCTCTCCCCGTGTTAATCTCACTCTCTCTCCCCGTGTTAATCTCACTCTCTCTACCCCTCTCTCTCCCCGTGTTAATCTCACTCTCTCTCCCCGTGTTAATCTCACTCTCTTTACCCCCTCTCTCCCCGTGTTAATCTCACTCTCTCCCCCCTCTCTCCCCGTGTTAATATCACTCTCTCCCCGCTCTCTCTCCCCTCGTTAATCTCACTCTCTCTACCTCTCTCTCCCCCTGTTAACCTCACTCTCTCTCCCCCTCTCTCTCCCTGTGTTAATCTCACTCTCTCTACCCCTCTCTCTCCCCGTGTTAATCTCACTCTCTCTACCCCTCTCTCTCCCCATGTTAATCTCACTCTCTCTACCCCTCTCTCTCCCCATGTTAATCTCACTCTCTCTACCCCTCTCTCTCCCTGTGTTAATCTCACTCTCTCTCCCCCTCTCTCTCCCTGTGTTAATCTCACTCTCTCTACCCCTCTCTCTCCCCGTGTTAATCTCACTCTCTCTACCCTTCTCTCTCCCCGTGTTAATCTCACTCTCTCTACCCCCCTCTCTCCCCTTGTTATTCTCACTCTCTCTACCCCCTCTCTCCCCAAGTTAATATCACTCTCTCTACCCCCTCTCTCCCCGTGTTAATCTCACTCTCTTTACCCCCTCTCTCCCCGTGTTAATCTCACTCTCTCCCCCTCTCTCTCCCTGTGTTAATCTCACTCTCTCTACCCCTCTCTCTCCCCATGTTAATCTCACTCTCTCTACCCTCCTCTCTCCCCTTGTTAATCTCATTCTCTCTACCCCGTCTCTCCCCGTGTTAATCTCACTCTCTCTACCCCTCTCTCTCCCCGTGTTAATCTCACTCTCTCGACCCCCTCTCTCCCCGTGTTAATCTCACTCTCTCGACCCCCTCTCTCCCCGTGTTAATCTCACTCTCTCTACCCCTCTCTCTCCCCGTGTTAATCTCACTCTCTCGACCCCCTCTCTCCCCGTGTTAATCTCACTCTCTCGACCCCCTCTCTCCCCGTGTTAATCTCACTCTCTCTACCCCCTCTCTCCCCATGTTAATCTCACTCTCTCTACTCCCTCTCTCCCCATGTTAATCTCACTCTCTCTACCCCTCTCTCTCCCCGTGTTAATCTCACTCTCTCTACCCTTCTCTCTTCCCGTGTTAATCTCACTCTCTCTACCCTTCTCTCTCCCTGTGTTAATCTCACTCTCTCTACCCCCTCTCTCCCCATGTTAATCTCACTCTCTCTACCCCTCTCTCTCCCCGTGTTAATCTCACTCTCTCTACCCCTCTCTCTCCCCATGTTAATCTCACTCTCTCTACCCCTCTCTCTCCCCATGTTAATCTCACTCTCTCTACCCCTCTCTCCCCATGTTAATCTCACTCTCTCTACCCCTCTCTCTCCCCGTGTTAATCTCACTCTCTCTACCCCTCTCTCTCCCCATGTTAATCTCACTCTCTCTACCCCTCTCTCTCCCATGTTAATCTCACTCTCTCGACCCCTCTCTCTCCCCATGTTAATCTCACTCTCTCTACCCCTCTCTCTCCCATGTTAATCTCACTCTCTCGACCCCTCTCTCTCCCCGTGTTAATCTCACTCTCTCTACCCCCTCTCTCCCCGTGTTAATCTCACTCTCTCTACCCTTCTCTATCCCTGTGTTAATCTCACTCTCTCTACCCTTCTCTCTCCCTGTGTTAATCTCACTCTCTCCCCGCTCTCTCTCCCTGTGTTAATCTCACTCTCTCTACCCCTCTCTCCCCGTGTTAATCTCACTCTCTCTACCCCTCTCTCCCCGTGTTAATCTCACTCTCTCTACCCCTCTCTCTCCCATGTTAATCTCACTCTCTCGACCCCTCTCTCTCCCCGTGTTAATCTCACTCTCTCTACCCCCTCTCTCCCCATGTTAATCTCACTCTCTCTACCCCTCTCTCTCCCCGTGTTAATCTCACTCTCTCTACCCCTCTCTCCCCGTGTTAATCTCACTCTCTCTACCCCTCTCTCTCCCATGTTAATCTCACTCTCTCGACCCCTCTCTCTCCCATGTTAATCTCACTCTCTCGACCCCTCTCTCTCCCCGTGTTAATCTCACTCTCTCTACCCCTCTCTCTCCCCGTGTTAATCTCACTCTCTCTACCCCCTCTCTCCCCGTGTTAATCTCACTCTCTCTACCTCTCTCTCTCCCCGTGTTAATCTCACTCTCTCTACCTCTCTCTCTCCCCGTGTTAATCTCACTCTCTCTACCCCTCTCTCTCCCATGTTAATCTCACTCTCTCGACCCCTCTCTCTCCCCGTGTTAATCTCACTCTCTCTACCCTTCTCTCTCCCCGTGTTAATCTCACTCTCTCTACCCCTCTCTCCCCGTGTTAATCTCACTCTCTCTACCCCTCTCTCTCCCATGTTAATCTCACTCTCTCGACCCCTCTCTCTCCCCGTGTTAATCTCACTCTCTCTACCCTTCTCTCTCCCCGTGTTAATCTCACTCTCTCTACCCCTCTCTCTCCCCATGTTAATCTCACTCTCTCTACCCTTCTCTCTCCCCGTGTTAATCTCACTCTCTCTACCCCTCTCTCTCCCCGTGTTAATCTCACTCTCTCTACCCTTCTCTCTCCCCGTGTTAATCTCACTCTCTCTACCCCCCCTCTCTCCCCTTGTTAGTCTCACTCTCTTTACCCCCTCTCTCTCCCCGTGTTAATCTCACTCTCTCTACCCCCCTCTCTCCCCTTGTTAGTCTCACTCTCTCTACCCCCTCTCTCTCCCCGTGTTAATCTCACTCTCTCTACCCCCCTCTCTCCCCTTGTTAGTCTCACTCTCTTTACCCCCTCTCTCCCCGTGTTAATCTCACTCTCTCCCCGCTCTCTCTCCCCTCGTTAATCTCACTCTCTCTACCTCTCTCTCCCCCTGTTAACCTCACTCTCTCTACCCCTCTCTCTCCCTGTGTTAGTCTCACTCTCTCTCCCTGTGTTAATCTCACTCTCTCGACCCCTCTCTCTCCCCGTGTTAATCTCACTCTCTCTACTCCTCTCTCTCCCTGTGTTAATCTCACTCTCTCTACCCCTCTCTCTCCCCGTGTTAATCTCACTCTCTCTACTCCTCTCTCTCCCCGTGTTAATCTCACTCTCTCTACCCTCCTCTCTCCCCTTGTTAATCTCATTCTCTCTCCCCCGTCTCTCCCCGTGTTAATCTCACTCTCTCTACCCCCTCTCTCCCTGAGTTATTCTCACTCTCTCGACCCCCTCTCTCCCCATGTTAATCTCACTCTCTCTACCCCTCTCTCTCCCCGTGTTAATCTCACTCTCTCTACCCTTCTCTCTCCCTGTGTTAATCTCACTCTCTCTACCCTTCTCTCTCCCTGTGTTAATCTCACTCTCTCCCCGCTCTCTCTCCCTGTGTTAATCTCACTCTCTCTACCCCTCTCTCCCCGTGTTAATCTCACTCTCTCTACCCCCTCTCTCCCCGTGTTAATCTCACTCTCTCTACCCCTCTCTCTCCCATGTTAATCTCACTCTCTCGACCCCTCTCTCTCCCCGTGTTAATCTCACTCTCTCTACCCTTCTCTCTCCCCGTGTTAATCTCACTCTCTCCCCGCTCTCTCTCCCTGTGTTAATCTCACTCTCTCTACCCCTCTCTCCCCGTGTTAATCTCACTCTCTCTACCCCTCTCTCCCCATGTTAATCTCACTCTCTCTACCCCTCTCTCTCCCTGTGTTAATCTCACTCTCTCTACCCTTCTCTCTCCCTGTGTTAATCTCACTCTCTCCCCGCTCTCTCTCCCCGTGTTAATCTCACTGTCTCGACCCCTCTCTCTCCCCGTGTTAATCTCACTCTCTCTACCCTTCTCTCTCCCCGTGTTAATCTCACTCTCTCTACCCTTCTCTCTCCCTGTGTTAATCTCACTCTCTCTACCCTTCTCTCTCCCTGTGTTAATCTCACTCTCTCCCCGCTCTCTCTCCCTGTGTTAATCTCACTCTCTCTACCCTTCTCTCTCCCCGTGTTAATCTCACTCTCTCTACCCCTCTCTCCCCGTGTTAATCTCACTCTCTCCACCCGTATTGTGTGCCCATGTTATTATCTCTCTTTCCCTTTCCCTCACACTCCTCTCTTCTCTTGTACTGCAGACATTGCCAACAAGGTGCTCTTGGCCCTGTTCACGGTGGAGATGTTCCTGAAGATGTATAGCCTGGGCCTCCAGGCTTACTTTGTGTCTCTGTTTAACCGGTTTGACTGCTTTGTTGTGTGTGGAGGGATCCTGGAGACCATTCTGGTGGAGCTGCAGATGATGTCTCCTTTAGGGATCTCCGTCCTCCGATGTATTCGCCTCCTGAGGATCTTCAAAATCACCAGGTATCAGTGGGATAGAAGTACTGTGTTGAAATATGCCGATATCGGGCAGTTTGAATCCCGCTTGAACCTCGGGTGCTAATAGCATTCCGTTCTACCGTCTGACCTCGTCTGCGGAATTATTCACGGGTCCAGCAGCAAACTGGGGTGAGTCCAGGGATCACATCACTGGCAAGAGAGCAAAATTTTAAGCGAGACAAATTTAAAGGGTTGGGGACAGTTAAAAGGGAGGGGAGCTCATAATTTATAAGGCTTTTGGAGACCGGAAAAGGCATGTCAACTGATCAGCAACCTTTGCTGAGGCTGAAGGGGTGGCCCACAGGTTCAGGACAGGGTCTGCACACAAGTGAAACTGTGGCCCAGCGCTGGGCTTCCTCTCCGATCGCTGCTCAAGGTGATATAGCATGAAATGGCAGTGAGGAGCGTTTGACTTTGTGCCAGCCGACAACACACCGTCGACGGGAGGGCGCGACGCACCGTCGACGGGAGGGCGCGACGCACCGTCGACGGGAGGGCGCGACGCACCGTCGACGGGAGGGCGCGACGCACCGTCGACGGGAGGGCGCGACGCACCGTCGACGGGAGGGCGCGACGCACCGTCGACGGGAGTGTACCAAATTAATGATCTCAAAGTAAAGGATCCCTTGGGAAGCAGTGATCATAACATGATAGAATTTCACATCCAGTTTGAGAGCGAGGATCTCGGGTCTGAAACTACTGTATTAAACTTAAATAAGGGCAATTATAAAGGAATGAGGGCGGAATTGGCTAAAGTGGACTGGGTAAACAGATTAGACGGTATGATGGTGGATAAACAGTGGCAAACATTTAAAAAGATATTTTATGACTCGCAACAAACATATCCCTGTGAGGAGGAAAGACACCACAAAAAGGGTGAACCAACCATGACTAACTAAGGAAGTCAAGGATGGTATCAGGTTAAAAGAAAAAGCATAAAACATGGCAAAGATTACTGGTAAATCCGAAGATTGGGAAAACCTTAAGAAACAGCAAAGGATGACTAAAAGAATAATAAAGAGGGAGAAAATAAATTGAGAGTAAACTAGCAAGAAATATAAAAACTGACAGTAAAAGCTTCTACAAATATATAAAAAGGAAGAGGGTAGCTAAAGTAAACATTGGTCCCTTCGAGGATGAAACTAGGGAACAAGAGGATAGCTAAGGAAAAGGTGGGACCTATCAGGGATGATAAGGGTAACTTGTGTGTAGAAGCAGAGGATGTGGGTAGGGTTTTAAATGAATATTTTGTCTCCATAGTCACAAAGGAAAGGGATGATCCGAATGTAGGAGTTAAAGAGGAAAAGTGTGAAATATTGGATAAGGTAAACATAACGAGAGAGGAAGTACTGGAGGGACTGGAATCCTTGAAAGTTGATAAGTCACCAGGGCCGGATGGATTGTTTCCTGGACTATTGAAGAAAGCCAGGGAGGAAATAGTGGATGCTCTGAGGATCATTTTCCAATCCTCATTAGATACAGGGGAGGTACCGGAGGACTGGAAGACTGCAAACATAATACCATTGTTTAAAAAGGGTACGAGGGAAAGGCCGAACAATTATAGGCCTGACCGGCCTCCCTCGGTGGTGGGCAAACTATTAGAATCAATACTGAGTGATAGGATAAACTGTCACTTGGAAAGGCATGGTTTAATCAGGGATAGTCAGCATAGATTTGTTCAGGGAAGGTCATGCCTTACAAATCTGATTGAATTCTTTGAGGAAGTGACGAGGAGGATTGATGAGGGTAGTGCAGTGGATGTTGTCTATGTGGATTTTAGTAAGGCATTTGACAAGGTCCCACATGGCAGACTGGTCAGAAAGGTAAAAGCCCATGGGATACAGGGAAATGTGGCGAATTGGATCCAAAATTGGCTCAGTAACAGGAAACAAAGGGTAAAAGTCGATGGATATCTTTGCAAATGGAAATCCGTTTCCAGTGGTGTGCCACAGGGCTCAGTGTTGGATCCCTTGCTGTTTGTGGTATATATTAATGATTTGGACTTGAATGTCGGGGGCATGATTGGCAAATTTGCAGATGACACAAAAATTGGCTGTGTCGTTAATAGTGAAGAGGATAGCTGTAGACTCCAAGAAGATATCAATGGGTTGGTGGAGTGGGCAGAAAAGTGGCAAATGGAGTTCAACCCGGAGAAGTGTGAGGTAATGTACTTAGGGAGGGCAAACAGTAAAAGGGAATATGCAGTAAACGGGAATATATTGAGAGGGGTAGAGGAAGTGAGAGACCTTGGAGTGCATGTGCACAGGTCCCTGAAGGTGGCAGTACAGGTAGATAAGGTTGTGAAGAAGGCATACGGAATGCTCTCCGTTGTTAGCCGAGGTAGAGAATACAAAAGCAGGGATGTAATGATGGAACTGTATAAAATGCTGGTAAGGCCACAGCAGGAGTATTGTGCGCTGTTCTGGTCACCACATTACAGGAAGGATGTAATTGCTCTGGAGAGAGTGCAGAGAAGATTTACAAGAATGTTGCCAGGGCTTGAAAATTGCAGCTACGAGGAGAAATTGGATAGGCTGGGATTGTTTTCCTTGGAGCAGAGGAGGCTGAGGGGAGACTTGATTGAGGTGTACAAAATTATGAGGGGCCCAGATAGAGTAGACAGGAAGTACCTGTTTCCCCTAGCGGAGAGTTCAAGAATTAGAGGACATAGATTTAAGCTGATTGGCGGAAGGATTCGAGGGGACATGAGGAAAAACTTTTTTACCCAGAGGGCGGTGGGTGTATGGAATTCGCTGCCCGACTTGGTGGTAGAGGCAGGGACCCTCAACTCTTTTAAAAAGTACCTGGACCAGCACCTAAAGTGCTGTAAGCTGCAGGGCTACGGACCGGGTGCTGGAAGGTGGGATTAGAATGGACACCTGGTTGTTCTTCAAGCCGGCGCGGACACGATGGGCCGAATGGCCCCCTTCTGTGCTGTACCTTTTCTATGGTTCTATGGGAAATAATAATGGAAAACAAGGAAATGGCAGAGGAATTGAACAGATATTTTGTATCTGTCTTCACAGTAGAAGACACTAATAACATACCAATAATAATAGAAAATCAATGGGCAAAAGGGAGGGAGGAACTAAAAACAATCACTATCACCAGAGAAAAAGTACCAGGTAAACTAATGGGTCTAAAGGCTGACAAGTCCCCTGGACCTGATGGTTTGCATCCGAGGGTCTTAAAGGAAGTGGCTACAGAGATAGTGGATGCATTGGTTGTAATCTTCCAGAATTCCCTAGATTCTGGAAAGGTCCCGGTGGATTGGAAAACCAGAAACGTAACACCCCTGTTCAAGAAGGGAGTGAGACAGAAAGCAGGGAACTGTAGACCAGTTAGCCTAACATCTGTCATTGGGAAAATGCTAGAATCCATTATTAAGGAAGTAGTAGCAGGACATTTGGAGACTCATAATACAATCAAGGAGAGTCAACATGGTTTTATGAAGGGGAAATCATGTCTGACAAATTTATTAGAGTTCTTTGAGGAAGTAACGGGCAGGGTGGATAAAGGGGAACCAATGGATGCAGTATATTTGGATTTCCAAAAGGCATTCGATAAGGTGCCACATAAAAGATTACTGCACAAGATAAGAGCTCATGGTGTTGGGGGTAATATACTGACATGGATAGAGGATTGGCTAACTAACAGAAAACAAAGAGTCGGGATAAAAGGGTTATTTTCAAAATGGCAATCTGTAACTAGTCATAGAGAGTCATAGAGTTATACAGCACGGATAGAGGCCCTTCGGCCCATCGTGTCCGTGCCGGCCATCAAGCCCAGTCTAATCTAATCCCATATTCCAGCATTTGGTCCGTAGCCTTGTATGCTATGGCATTTCAAGTGCTCATCCAAATGCTTCTTGAATGTTGTGAGGGTTCCTGCCTCCACAACCCTCTCAGGCAGTGAGTTCCAGACTCCAACCACCCTCTGGGTGAAAAAGTTCTTTCTCAAATCCCCTCTAAACCTCCCGCCTTTTACCTTGAATCTATGCCCCCTTGTTATAGAACCCTCAACGAAGGGAAAAAGCTCCTGAGTATCCATCCTATCTGTGCCCCTCATAATTTTGTACACCTCAATCATGTCCCCCCTCAGCCTCCTCTGCTCCAAGGAAAACAAACCCAATCTTCCCAGTCTCTCTTCATAGCTGAAGCGCTCCAGCCCTGGTAACATCCTGGTGAATCTCCGCTGCACCCTCTCCAAAGCGATCACATCCTTCCTGTAGTGCGGCGACCAGAACTGCACACACTAGTGGGGTGCCGCAGGGCTCAGTGCTGGGGCCTCAACTATTTACAATATATATCAATGACTTGGATGAAGGAACAGAGTGTCTTGTGGCCAAATTTGCTGACGATACAAAGATAGGTGGAAAAGCAAGTTGTGATGAGGACACAAAGTGTCTGCAAAGGGATATTGACAGGTTAAGCGAATGGGCAATAATTTGGCAGATGGAATATAATGTGGGAAAATGTGAAGTCATCCACTTTGGGAGGAAAAATAAAAAAGCAAAATATTATTTGAATGGAGCAATACTACAAAATGCTGCGGTACAGAGGGATCTGGGTGTCCTCGTACATGAAACACAAAAAGTCAACATACAGGTGTAGCAGGTAATCCAGAAGGCAAATGGAATATTGGCCTTTATTTCTAGGGGGATGGAGTATAAAAGCAGGGAAGTCATGCTCCAACTGTACAGGGTGCTGGTGAGACCACACCTGGAGTACTGCGTACAGTTCTGGTGCCCTTATTTAAGGAAGGACATACTTGCACTGGAGGCAGTTCAGAGAAGGTTCACCAGGTTGATTCCGGGTATGGAAGGGTTGTCTTATGAGGAAAGATTGAACAGATTGGGTTTATACTCATTGGAGTTTAGAAGAATGAGAGGAGATCTTATTGAAACAGACAAGATTCTGAGGGGACTCGATAGGGTCGATGCTGAGAGGATGTTACCCCTCATGGGGGAATCTAAAACTAGGGGGCATAGTCTCAGAATAAGGGGTCGCCCGTTTAAGATGGAAATGAGGAGGAATTTCTTCTCCCAGAGGGTCGTGACTCTTTGGAATTCTTCACCCCAAAAAGCTGTGGAGGCTGAGTCATTGAATACATTCAAGGCTGAGTTAGACAAATTTTTGATCAGCGAGGGAGTCAAAGGATATGGGGAAAGGGCGGGAAAGTGGAGTTGAGGTAAAAATCAGATCAGCCATGATCTCATTAAATGGCGGAGCAGGCTCGAGGGGACGAATGGCCCACTCCTGCTCCTATCTCTTATGGTCTTATGGTCTGAACACACCCTCGACGGGAGTGCACTAAACACACCCTCGACGGGAGTGTACTGAAAACACCCTCGATGGGAGTGTACTAAACACACCCTCGACGGGAGTGTACTAAACACACCCTCGACGGGAGTGTACTGAAAACACCCTCGACGGGAGTGTACTAAACACACCCTCGACGGGAGTGTACTGAAAACACCCTCGACGGGAGTGTACTGAAAATACCCTCGACGGGAGTGTACTGAAAACACCCTCGACGGGAGTGTACTAAACACACCCTCGACGGGAGTGTACTGCAAACACCCTCGATGGGAGTGTACTAAACACACCCTCGACGGGAGTGTACTAAACACACCCTCGACGGGAGTGTACTAAACACACCCTCGACGGGAGTGTACTAAACACACCCTCGACGGGAGTGTACTAAACACACCCTCGACGGGAGTGTACTAAACACACCCTCGACGGGAGTGTACTGAAAACACCCTCGACGGGAGTGTACTGAAAACACCCTCGACGGGAGTGTACTGAAAACACCCTCGACGGGAGTGTACTGAAAACACCCTCGACGGGAGTGTACTGAACACACCCTCGACGGGAGTGTACTGAACACACCCTCGACGGGAGTGTACTGAACACACCCTCGACGTGAGTGTACTGAACACACCCTCGACGTGAGTGTACTGATCACACCCTCGACGGGAGTGTACTAAACACACCCTCGACGTGAGTGTACTAAACACACCCTCGACGTGAGTGTACTGATCACACCCTCGACGGGAGTGTACTGATCACACCCTCGACGGGAGTGTACTGATCACACCCTCGACGTGAGTGTACTGATCACACCCTCGACGTGAGTGTACTGAAAACACCCTCGACGGGAGTGTACTGAAAACACCCTCGACGGGAGTGTACTGAACACACCCTCGACGGGAGTGTACTAAACACACCCTCGACGGGAGTGTACTGCTAACACCCTCGACGGGAGTGTACTGAACACACCCTCGACGGGAGTGTACTGAACACACCCTCGACGGGAGTGTACTGAACACACCCTCGACGGGAGTGTACTGAACACACCCTCGACGGGAGTGTACTGAACACACCCTCGACGGGAGTGTACTGATCACACCCTCGACGGGAGTGTACTGAACACACCCTCGACGGGAGTGTACTGAACACACCCTCGACGGGAGTGTACTGAACACACCCTCGACGGGAGTGTACTGAACACACCCTCGACGGGAGTGTACTGAAAGCACCCTCGACGGGAGTGTACTGAAAGCACCCTCGACGGGAGTGTACTAAACACACCCTCGACGGGAGTGTACTGCAAACACCCTCGACGGGAGTGTACTAAACACACCCTCGACGGGAGTGTACTGAAAACACCCTCGACGGGAGTGTACTAAACACACCCTCGACGGGAGTGTACTGATCACACCCTCGACGGGAGTGTACTGAAAACACCCTCGACGGGAGTGTACTGAAAACACCCTCGACGGGAGTGTACTGAAAACACCCTCGACGGGAGTGTACTGAACACACGGTCGACGGGAGTGTACTGAAAACACCCTCGACGGGAGTGTACTGAAAACACCCTCGACGGGAGTGTACTAAACACACGCTCGACGGGAGTGTACTGAAAACACCCTCGACGGGAGTGTACTGAACACACGGTCGACGGGAGTGTATTCCTGTGGTCGGCTTGTTGTACACTCCTGTTGACATTGTTTAGTACACTCCTGTTGACTGCCTTTAATACACTCCTGTGTTCGGCGTGTTGTACACGCCTGTTGACGGCGTTTAGTACACTCCTGTTGACGGCGTTTAGTACACTCCTGTTGACGGCGTTTAGTACACTCCTGTTGACGGCGTTTAGTACACTCCTGTTGACGGCGTTTAGTACACTCCTGTTGACGGTGTTTAGTACACTCCTGTGGTCGGTGTGTTGTACACTCCTGTTGACGGTGTTTAGTACACTCCTGTGGTTGGCGTGTTGTACACTCCTGTTGACGGTGTTTTGTACACTCCTGTTGATGGTGTTTAGTACACTTCTGTCGTCGGCGTGTTGTACACTCCTGTTGACGGTGTTTAGTACACTCCTGTGGTTGGCGTGTTGTACACTCCTGTTGACGGTGTTTAGTACACTCCTGTGGTTGGCGTGTTGTACACTCCTGTTGACGGTGTTTAGTACACTCCTGTGGTCGGTGTGTTGTACACTCCTGTTGACGGTGTTTTGTACACTCCTGTGGTCGGTGTGTTGTGCACTCCTGTTGACGGTGTTTAGTACACTCCTGTGGTCGGTGTGTTGTACACTCCTGTTGACGGTGTTTAGTACACTCCTGTGGTCGGCGTGTTGTACACTCCTGTTGATGGTGTTTAGTACACTCCTGTTGACGGTGTTTAGTACACTCCTGTGGTCGGCGTGTTGTACACTCCTGTTGATGGTGTTTAGTACACTCCTGTGGTTGGTGTGTTGTACACTCCTGTTGATGGTGTTTAGTACACTCATGTGGTTGGTGTGTTGTACACTCCTGTTGATGGTGTTTAGTACACTCCTGTGGTCGGTGTGTTGTACACTCCTGTTGATGGTGTTTAGTACACTCCTGTGGTTGGTGTGTTGTACACTCCTGTTGATGGTGTTTAGTGCACTCCTGTGGTTGGTGTTTAGTACACTCCTGTGGTTGGTGTGTTGTACACTCCTGTTGATGGTGTTTAGTACACTCCTGTGGTTGGTGTGTTGTACACTCCTGTTGATGGTGTTTAGTACACTCCTGTGGTTGGTGTTTAGTACACTCCTGTTGAGGGTGTTTAGTACACTCCTGTTGACGGTGTTTAGTACACTCCTGTGGTTGGTGTGTTGTACACTCCTGTTGATGGTGTTTAGTACACTCCTGTGGTTGGTGTGTTGTACACTCCTGTTGATGGTGTTTAGTACACTCCTGTTGACGGTGTTTAGTACACTCCTGTGGTTGGTGTGTTGTACACTCCTGTTGACGGTGTTTAGTACACTCCTGTTGATGGTGTTTAGTACACTCCTGTTGACGGTGTTTAGTACACTCCTGTGGTTGGTGTGTTGTACACTCCTGTTGACGGTGTTTAGTACACTCCTGTGGTTGGTGTGTTGTACACTCCTGTTGACGGTGTTTAGTACACTCCTGTGGTCGGCGTGTTGTACACTCCTGTTGATGGTGTTTAGTACACTCCTGTGGTTGGTGTGTTGTACACTCCTGTTGATGGTGTTTAGTACACTCCTGTGGTTGGTGTGTTGTACACTCCTGTTGACGGTGTTTAGTACACTCCTGTTGACGGTGTTTAGTACACTCCTGTGGTCGGTGTGTTGTACACTCCTGTTGACGGTGTTTAGTACACTCCTGTGGTTGGCGTGTTGTACACTCCTGTTGACGGTGTTTTGTACACTCCTGTTGATGGTGTTTAGTACACTTCTGTCGTCGGCGTGTTGTACACTCCTGTTGACGGTGTTTAGTACACTCCTGTGGTCGGCGTGTTGTACACTCCTGTTGACGGTGTTTAGTACACTCCTGTGGTCGGTGTGTTGTACACTCCTGTTGACGGTGTTTTGTACACTCCTGTGGTCGGTGTGTTGTACACTCCTGTTGACGGTGTTTTGTACACTCCTGTGGTCGGTGTGTTGTACACTCCCGTTGACGGTGTTTAGTGCACTCCTGTTGACGGTGTTTAGTACACTCCTGTGGTCGGTGTGTTGTACACTCCTGTTGACGGTGTTTAGTACACTCCTGTGGTCGGCGTGTTGTACACTCCTGTTGATGGTGTTTAGTACACTCCTGTTGACGGTGTTTAGTACACTCCTGTGGTCGGCGTGTTGTACACTCCTGTTGATGGTGTTTGGTACACTCCTGTTGACGGTGTTTAGTACACTCCTGTGGTCGGCGTGTTGTACACTCCTGTTGATGGTGTTTAGTACACTCCTGTGGTCGGTGTGTTGTACACTCCTGTTGATGGTGTTTAGTGCACTCCTGTGGTTGGTGTGTTGTACACTCCTGTTGATGGTGTTTAGTACACTCCCGTTGACGGTGTTTAGTGCACTCCTGTTGATGGTGTTTAGTACACTCCTGTGGTTGGTGTGTTGTACACTCCTGTTGATGGTGTTTAGTGCACTCCTGTGGTTGGTGTTTAGTACACTCCTGTTGATGGTGTTTAGTGCACTCCTGTGGTCGGTGTTTAGTACACTCCTGTGGTTGGTGTGTTGTACACTCCTGTTGATGGTGTTTAGTACACTCCTGTGGTTGGTGTGTTGTACACTCCTGTTGATGGTGTTTAGTACACTCCTGTGGTTGGTGTTTAGTACACTCCTGTTGATGGTGTTTAGTACACTCCTGTTGACTGTGTTTAGTACACTCCTGTGGTTGGTGTTTAGTACACTCCTGTTGACGGTGTTTAGTACACTCCTGTTGATGGTGTTTAGTACACTCCTGTTGACGGTGTTTAGTACACTCCTGTGGTTGGTGTGTTGTACACTCCTGTTGATGGTGTTTAGTACACTCCTGTTGATGGTGTTTAGTACACTCCTGTTGATGGTGTTTAGTACACTCCTGTGGTTGGTGTGTTGTACACTCCTGTGGTCGGCGTGTTGTACACTCCTGTTGACGGTGTTTAGTACACTCCTGTGGTTGGTGTGTTGTACACTCCTGTTGACGGTGTTTAGTACACTCCTGTTGATGGTGTTTAGTACACTCCTGTTGACGGTGTTTAGTACACTCCTGTGGTTGGTGTGTTGTACACTCCTGTTGACGGTGTTTAGTACACTCCTGTGGTTGGTGTGTTGTACACTCCTGTTGACGGTGTTTAGTACACTCCTGTGGTCGGCGTGTTGTACACTCCTGTTGATGGTGTTTAGTACACTCCTGTGGTTGGTGTGTTGTACACTCCTGTTGACGGTGTTTAGTACACTCCTGTGGTTGGTGTGTTATACACTCCCGTTGACGGTGTTTAGTACACTCCTGTGGTTGGTGTGTTGTACACTCCTGTTGACGGTGTTTAGTACACTCCTGTGGTTGGTGTGTTGTACACTCCTGTTGATGGTGTTTAGTACACTCCTGTGGTTGGTGTGTTGTACACTCCTGTTGATGGTGTTTCGTACACTCCTGTGGTTGGTGTGTTGTACACTCCTGTTGATGGTGTTTAGTACACTCCTGTTGATGGTGTTTAGTACACTCCTGTGGTCGGTGTTTAGTACACTCCTGTTGACGGTGTTTAGTACACTCCTGTGGTTGGTGTGTTGTACACTCCTGTTGACGGTGTTTAGTACACTCCTGTGGTTGGTGTGTTGTACACTCCTGTTGACGGTGTTTAGTACACTCCTGTGGTTGGTGTGTTGTACACTCCTGTTGACGGTGTTTAGTACACTCCTGTGGTTGGTGTGTTGTACACTCCTGTTGACGGTGTTTAGTACACTCCTGTGGTTGGTGTGTTGTACACTCCTGTTGACGGTGTTTAGTACACTCCTGTTGACGGTGTTTAGTACACTCCTGTGGTTGGTGTGTTGTACACTCCTGTTGACGGTGTTTAGTACACTCCTGTTGACGGTGTTTAGTACACTCCTGTGGTTGGTGTGTTGTACACTCCTGTTGACAGTGTTTAGTACACTCCTGTTGACGGTGTTTAGCACACTCGGTGTGTTAATGACGTTCTTTACCCAGTCCCACCAATCGATAAACCACGTGCCATGCTTGGTTTGAATGCCGGTCATTTTCCTTCAGCATTGAGAGCAGCAATGGTTCCTTGATGTGTTTCAAGCGATAAATCTTTCTTCCTTTTCTCCTTCTCTCCTTTGCTCATTCCCCAGGTATTGGACCTCCTTGAGTAACCTGGTGGCGTCTCTGTTGAACTCAGTTCGTTCCATTGCGTCCTTACTCCTCCTCCTCTTCCTCTTCATCATCATCTTCTCTTTGCTGGGGATGCAGCTATTTGGTGGAAAGTTCAACTTTGATGAGATGGAGGTGCGGAGGAGCACCTTTGATAACTTCCCCCAGGCTTTGCTGAGTGTGTTCCAGGTAGGCCCGGAGTTCCAGGTATCCCCACCGTGTGAACAAACGTGCAGTAGGTTGGCCATTAATGGAGAGGTTCCTGGATACGAAGGCCCACTCCAGAGACTTGAGCACATAATCTAGACTGACACTCCCATTGTCGGAGGGTCAGTATTGAGGGCGTGCTGCACAGTCAGAGGTGCCGTCTTTCAGACGAGACGTTAAACTGAGGCCCCGTCTGGCCTCGGGTGGGCAAAGAAGATCCCATGACACTATTTCAAAGAAGAGCAGGGTGTCCTGCCCAATATTTATCCCTCAACCAACATCACTAAAACAGATTATCTGGTCATTGTCACATTGCTGTTTCTGGGATCTTGCTGTGCACAAATTGGCTGTTGCGTTTCCTACATTACAACAGGGAGTACATTTCAAAAAAGCACTTCATTGGCTGCAAATGCTTTGGGCCGTCCTGAGGTGGTCAAAGATGCTGAATAAATGCAAGTCTTTGCTTCTTCTGAGCACGGTCTGGGATCCGAGGGCAAGTGTTACCTTCTGTCACTTGGAGGGGTTTCACCACAAGTCCATTCCCCACTTCCACCTCAGTCTGTGCTCGCAGGCAGCTATTGTCACTGGTCTGGGGGCAGGCCCACTCCCCCCGGTCTGGGGGCAGGCCCAATCCCCCTCCCCGGTCTGGGGGCAGGCCCACTCCCCCTGGTCTGGGGGCAGGCCCAATCCCCCTGGTCTGGGGGCAGGCCCAATCCCCCTCCCCGGTCTGGGGGCAGGCCCAATCCCCCTCCCCGGTCTGGGGGCAGGCCCAATCCCCCTGGTCTGGGGGCAGGCCCAATCCCCCTCCCCGGTCTGGGGGCAGGCCCAATCCCCCTCCCCGGTCTGGGGGCAGGCCCAATCCCCCTCCCCGGTCTGGGGGCAGGCCCAATCCCCCTCCCCGGTCTGGGGGCAGGCCCAATCCCCCTCCCCGGTCTGGGGGCAGGCCCAATCCCCCTCCCCGGTCTGGGGGCAGGCCCACTCCCCCTGGTCTGGGGGCAGGCCCAATCCCCCTCCCCGGTCTGGGGGCAGGCCCAATCCCCCTCCCCGGTCTGGGGGCAGGCCCAATCCCCCTCCCCGGTCTGGGGGCAGGCCCACTCCCCCTGGTCTGGGGGCAGGCCCAATCCCCCTCCCCGGTCTGGGGGCAGGCCCAATCCCCCTCCCCGGTCTGGGGGCAGGCCCAATCCCCCTCCCCGGTCTGGGGGCAGGCCCACTCCCCCTGGTCTGGGGGCAGGCCCAATCCCCCTCCCGGTCTGGGGGCAGGCCCAATCCCCCTCCCCGGTCTGGGGGCAGGCCCAATCCCCCTCCCCGGTCTGGGGGCAGGCCCACTCCCCCTCCCCGGTCTGGGGGCAGGCCCACTCCCCCTCCCCGGTCTGGGGGCAGGCCCACTCCCCCTCCCCGGTCTGGGGGCAGGCCCAATCCCCCTCCCCGGTCTGGGGGCAGGCCCAATCCCCGTCCCCGGTCTGGGGGCAGGCCCAATCCCCCTCCCGGTCTGGGGGCAGGCCCAATCCCCCTCCCGGTCTGGGGGCAGGCCCACTCCCCCTCCCCTGTCTGGGGGCAGGCCCAATCCCCGTCCCCGGTCTGGGGGCAGGCCCAATCCCCCTCCCGGTCTGGGGGCAGGCCCAATCCCCGTCCCCGGTCTGGGGGCAGGCCCAATCCCCCTCCCGGTCTGGGGGCAGGCCCAATCCCCCTCCCGGTCTGGGGGCAGGCCCAATCCCCTTTCCGGTCTGGGGGCAGGCCCACTCCCCCCCGGTCTGGGGGCAGGCCCAATCCCCCTCCCGGTCTGGGGGCAGGCCCAATCCCGCCCCCCCGCCCCCCACCCCCGGTCTGGGGGCAGGCCCACTCCCGCTGAGCTCAGTGCCCCCCCCACAAAGAGGGTGGGGCAGAAATATGTTCAGAACGGGAAGATGTGTCTTTGAATAAACACAAGAAGCTCAGGCAGTAATAGCCTTTCACTCAGAGTCACCCCTCCCCCTCCCTCTGGTTCTCCCTCTACCTTTTGCCCCTCCCTCTAGCCTCTACTCCCCTCCCTCTACCCCCTCCCTCCACCTCCTTCTACCCACTCCCCTCCCCCTCCTTCCACTTCCACCCCCCACTCGAAGAGAAGGACCTTGAACTGTTGGGCAGTGTTTCCTCGGAGCTGCAATGGCCGAACGTGACAGTCCCATGTGTTTGTGGCTGTGTGACTGGGCGAGGAATGGACTAAACCTCTAACCCATTCTGTTTGGTGCAGATATTGACCGGTGAGGACTGGAATTCCGTTATGAATGACGGCATCATGGCCTATGGAGGGCCGTCTTTCCCCGGGGTGCTGGTCTGTATTTACTTCATCATCCTGTTCGTCTGTGGGAACTGTATCCTTCAGTGTGGGTGATGTTACAGTGAGTGAGGTGTAGGTGAGGAGAGATTACAGCACAGAAACAGGCCATTTGTCCCAACTGGCTTGTGCCAGTGTTTATGCTCCACACGAGCCTCCTCCCTCCCCTCTTCCTCTAACCCTATCAGTATATCATAGAATCATGGAAAATTACGGCACAGAAGGCGGCCATTTGGCCCATCGTGTCCGTGCCGGCCGAGAAAGAGTTTCCAGCTTAATCCCACATTCCCGCACTTGGTCCGTAGCCCTGTAGGTTACAGCACTTCAGGTGCACATCCAAGTACTTTTTAAATGAGTTGAGGGTTTCTGCCTCTCCCACCCTTTCAGGCGGTGAGTTCCAGACCCCCACCACCCTCTGGGTGAGAAAATTCTCAGTTCCCGTCTAATCCTTCTACCAATTACTTTAAATCTGTGCCCCCTGGTTATTGACCCCTCTGCTAAGGGAAATAGGTCCTTCCTATCCACTCTATCTGGGTCCCTCATAATTTTATACACCTCAATTAAATCTCCCCTCAGCCTCCTCTTCCAAAGAAAACAACCCCAGTCTATCCAATCTTTCCTCATAGCTAAAATTCTCCAGTCCTGGCAACATCCTCGTAAATCTCCTCTGTACCCTCTCCAGTGCAATCACATCTTTCCTGTAATGTGGTGACCAGAACTGTACACAGTTCTCAAGCTGTGGGCTAACTAATGTTTTATACAGTTCGAGCATAACCTCCCTGCTCTTATATTCTATGCCTCGGCTAATAAAGGAAAGTATCCCGTATGCCTTCTTAACCACCTTATCTACCTGTCCCTCCACCTTCAGGGATCTGTGGACATGCACTCCAAGGTCCCTCACTTCCTCTACACCTCTCAGTATCCTGCCTTTTATTGTGTACTCCCTTGCCTTGTTTGCTCCCCTTCACACTTCTCCGGATTGAACTCCATTTGCCACTTTTCTGCCCACCTGACCAGTCCATTGATATCTTCCTGCAGTCTACAGCTTTCCTCCTCACTATCAACCACACGGCCAATTTTTGTATCATCTGCAAACTTCTTGATCAAGCCCCCTACATTTAAGTCCAAATCATTAATATATACCACAAAAAGCAAGGGACCTAATACTGAGCCCTGTAGAACCCCACTGGAAACAGCCTTCCAGTCACAAAAACACCTGTCAACCATTACCCTTTGCTTCCTGCCACTGAGCCAATTTTGGATCCAACTAGCCACTTTCCCTTAGATCCCATGGGCTTTTACTTTTTGACTAGTCTGCCATGTGGGACCTTGCTAAAATCCATGTACACTACATCAAACGCGCTACCCTCATCGACCCTCCTTGTTACCTCCTCAAAAAATTCAATCAAATTAGTCAGACACGACCTTCCCTTAACAAATCCATGCTGACTGTCCTTGATTAAACCGTCAATTAGTTTGTCCCTGTGTTTGTATATTTGGGGTATATTTTGTTCCTGAGCCCGGTTTCAACAGATATTCTTTTGAACGTTTTCTTGGCAATCGCAGTTGACAATCTGGCAGAGGCAGAAAGTCTGACATCAGCACAGAGGGAAGCTGCTGAGGAGAAGGAGAGGAGGAGGTTGGAGAGGTGAGTGTGGAGGAGGTGAGTGTGACTGGAGGTGAGCGTGACTGGAGGTGAGCGTGACTGGAGGTGAGCGTGACTGGAGGGGAGCGTGACTGGAGGGGAGCGTGACTGGAGGGGAGCGTGACTGGAGGGGAGCGTGACTGGAGGGGAGCGTGACTGGAGGGGAGCGTGACTGGAGGGGAGCGTGACTGGAGGGGAGCGTGACTGGAGGGGAGCGTGACTGGAGGGGAGCGTGACTGGAGGGGAGCGTGACTGGAGGGGAGCGTGACTGGAGGGGAGCGTGACTGGAGGGGAGCGTGACTGGAGGGGAGCGTGACTGGAGGGGAGCGTGACTGGAGGGGAGCGTGACTGGAGGGGAGCGTGACTGGAGGGGAGCGTGACTGGAGGGGAGCGTGACTGGAGGGGAGCGTGACTGGAGGGGAGCGTGACTGGAGGGGAGCGTGACTGGAGGGGAGCGTGACTGGAGGGGAGCGTGACTGGAGGGGAGCGTGACTGGAGGGGAGCGTGACTGGAGGGGAGCGTGACTGGAGGGGAGCGTGACTGGAGGGGAGCGTGACTGGAGGGGAGCGTGACTGGAGGGGAGCGTGACTGGAGGGGAGCGTGACTGGAGGGGAGCGTGACTGGAGGGGAGCGTGACTGGAGGGGAGCGTGACTGGAGGGGAGCGTGACTGGAGGGGAGCGTGACTGGAGGGGAGCGTGACTGGAGGGGAGCGTGACTGGAGGGGAGCGTGACTGGAGGATGGATGGGGGAGTGTGGAGGAGGTGAGCGTGGAGGAGGTGAGCGTGGAGGAGGTGAGCGTGGAGGAGGTGAGCGTGGAGGAGGTGAGCGTGGAGGAGGTGAGCGTGGAGGAGGTGAGGGGTGGCTCTTGATCTGAGGAGAAGGCCCCTGGTGATGGGGAGAAGGTTCTCCATCATCGGGAGCAATTGGGAGGGGTACAAATATCAGGGACAGACTGGCAGTTCACTGCTGCGATTGGATGGGTGATGAGGTGCCTCTCACTCAACAGAAGTTGCATATTTAGAAAGTTCACTCCCTCCCTCCCCCCCCCCCCCCCTGCCAGAGTTTATTTCGGGCGGGTGATCTAAATTTTGAATGTGCGTCTTCTCACAAACATCAGGAGCTGGATCACTCCATTTTTCCCATCTTCTTTATTTCCCTGATCCCACGCCCCAGGCTCGGTAACTGAGAACTGGTACAGGCCCCAGGCTCGGTAACTGAGAACTGGTACAGGCCCCAGGCTTAGCACCAAGTTCCAGTCCTTGTAAGTTTGCTGACCAATAACACAGTTTTCCCTGTTTGGCTTATTGCACTGTGTCAATATGCAGTGGGGGTTTAGTTGTCTCTGGGAGCAGCTCCTGGGTTACGGAGGGTCTCTGTAGTCTGTACTTCAGGTGCCTGTTCAATCCTGCACTCTGCTTTGAATACTCAGGGCTGCCAACCCAGGCCGATCGGAGGAGGAGAAGCAGCTGCTGTTGAAGAAACTCGAGCTGGCAAAGCTGAAGGCCGAGGGGATCCCCACCACTGCCAAGGTCGACATAAAACCTGCCGTGTCGGCCCGTCACTACTTTGTGTCAGGACCAATAACTCAGTCAGGCTTTCAGTTGGGCCCTGTCAGCAAACTCTGCACAACACAGGCACTGTGATGCTGTCAGTACGCTGACTGATACACACGCCTGGCTTGGAATTGTATAACATGGGGAGGGGAATATAGATGTACACGGGAGAGGGAGACTCTGGGTTGGGTATAGATGTACACGGGAGAGGGAGACTCTGGGTTGGGTATAGATGTACACGGGAGAGGGAGACTCTGGGTTGGGTATAGATGTACACGGGAGAGGGAGACTCTGGGTTGGGTATAGATGTACACGGGAGAGGGAGACTCTGGGTTGGGTATAGATGTACACGGGAGAGGGAGACTCTGGGTTGGGTATAGATGTACACGGGAGAGGGAGACTCTGGGTTGGGTATAGATGTACACGGGGGAGGGAGACTCTGGGTTGGGTATAGATGTACACGGGAGAGGGAGACTCTGGGTTGGGTATAGATGTACACGGGAGAGGGAGACTCTGGGTTGGGTATAGATGTACACGGGGGAGGGGATACTCTGGGTTGGGTATAGATGTACACGGGGGAGGGGATACTCTGGGTTGGGTATAGATGTACACGGGAGAGGGAGACTCTGGGTTGGGTATAGATGTACACGGGAGAGGGAGACTCTGGGTTGGGTATAGATGTACACGGGAGAGGGGATACTCTGGGTTGGATATAGATGTACACAGGGGAGGGGAGACTCTGGTAGGAACATAGGAACATAGGAACAGGAGTAGGCCATTCAGCCCCTCGTGCCTGCTCCGCCATGTGATAAGATCATGGCTGATCTGTGATCTAACTCCATATACCTGCCTTTGGCCCATATCCCTTAATACCTTTGGTTGCCAAAAAGCGATCTATCTCAGATTTAAAATTAGCAATTGAGCTAGTATCAATTGCCGTTTGCAGAAGAGAGTTCCAAACTTCTACCACCCTTTGTGTGTAGAAATGTTTTTAAATCTCACTCCTGAAAGGTCTGGCTCTAATTTTTAGACTGTGCCCCCTACTCCGAGAATCCCCAACCAGTGGAAATAGTTTCTCTCTATCCACCCTATCCGTTCCCCTTAATATCTTATAAACTTCGATCAGATCATCCCTTAATAACCTTCTAAACTCGAGAGAATACAACCCCAATTTGTGTAATCTCTCCTCGTAACTTAACCCTTGAAGTCCGGGTATCATTCTAGTAAACCTACGCTGCACTCCCTCCAAGGCCAATATGTCCTTCCGAAGGTGCGGTGCCCAGAACTGCTCACAGTACTCCAGGTGCGGTCTAACCAGGGTTTTGTATAGCTGCAGCATAACTTCTGCCCCCTTGTACTCTAGTCCTCTAGATATAAAGGCCAACATTCCATTTGCCTTCTTGATTATTTTCTGCACCTGTTCATGACACTTCGATGATCTATGTACCTGAACCCCTAAGTCCCTTTGGATATCCACTGTTTTTAACTTTTTACCATTTAGAAAGTACCCTGTTCTATCCTTTTTTGATCCAAAGTGGATGACCTCACATTTGTCTACATTGAATTCCATTTGCCACAGTTTTGCCCATTCACCTAATCTATCAATATCGCTTTGTAATTTTATGTTTTCATCTACACTGCTTACAATGCCACCAATCTTTGTGTCATCGGCAAACTTAGATATGAGACTTTCTATGCCTTCATCTCAGTCGTTAATAAATATTGTGACTAATTGAGGCCCCAAGACAGATCCCTGCGGGACTCCACTAGTCACATCCTGCCAATGTGAGTACCTACCCATTATCCCTACTCTCTGTCGCCTTTCGCTCAGCCAACTTCCTAACCAAGTCCATACTTTTCCCTCGATTTCATGGGCTTCTATCTTAGCTAACAGTCTCTTATGTGGGACCTTATCAAATGCCTTCTGGAAGTCCATATAAATAACATCCATTGACATTCCCCTGTCCACTACTTTAGTCACCTCTTCAAAAAATTCAATCAGGTTTGTCAGGCACGACCTACCTTTCACAAATCCATGCTCGCTCTCTCTGATTAACTGAAAATTCTCGAGGTGTTCAGTCACCCTATCCTTAATTACAGATTCCAGCATTTTCCCCACAACAGATGTTTGGCTAACTGGTCTATAATTCCCTGGTTTCCCTCTCCTTTCTTAAAAAGCGGAGCAACATGTGCAATTTTCCAATCGAGAGGGACAGTTCCTGAATCTAGAGAACTTTGAAAGATTATAGTTAGGGCATCTGCAATGTGCTCACCTACTTCCTTTAAAACCCTGGGATGGAAACCATCTGGTCCTGGGGATTTGTCACTCTTTAATGCTATTATTTTCTTCATTACTATTGCTTTACTTATGTTAATTTTATCGAGTCCCTGTCCCCGATTCACATAGATTGGGAAAAGCAGACCAGCAACTGTCAGAAAGGTAGTGAATTTCGTGAATGTGTCCGGGATAGTTTTCTGCAGCAGTATGTCCGAGAGGCAACAAGGGGGCAAGCCATACTAGATTTAGTAATGAGTAATGAACCAGATTTAGTTAACGACTTAACTGTGCGTGAACATCTATCCAATAGTGATCATAACATGATCGAGTTCAATGTCGTGTTTGAAAGGGAAAAAAGTGAATCAGCTGCTAAGATTCTAGACTTGGGTAAGGCCGACTTCAATGGGATGAGACAGAGACTGTCCACAATAAACTGGGCAAATCTGTTAATGGGTAAAACGACTGATGATCAGTGGGAAATGTTTAAAGAAACATTTAACGTGATACAGAATCGGTTTATACCCCTGAGGGGCAAGAACTCTACTTGCCAAAAAAAACAGCCATGGACAACTAAAGAGGTAAGGGACAGTATAAGACATAAGGAAAGGGCATAGAAAAAGGCAAAAAATGGCACAGATCCTGGCGAATGGGAAAGATACAAAGATCAACAATGGGTCACAAAACAGATAGTAAGAGCTACAAAAAGAGAGTATGAAAAGAAACTCGCAAAGGATATCAAAACCAATACGAAGAACTTTTATAGTTATATTAGGAAAAAGAGGGTGGTATAGATGTCCACAGGGGAGGGGAGACTCTGGGTTGGATATTGATGTACACTGGGATGATATACTCTGTGTTGGGTATCATAGAATCATAGAAATTTACAGCACAAAAGGAGGCCATTTGGCCCATCATGTCTATGCCGGCCGAAAAAGAGCAACCCAGCCTAATCCAACTTTCCCGCACTTGGACCGTAGCCCTGTAGGTCACAGCACTTCAGGTGCACATCCAAGTACTTTTTAAATGAGTTGAGGGTTTCTGCCTCTCCCACCCTTTCAGGCAGTGAGTTCCAGACCCCCACCACCCTCTGGGTGAAAAAATTTCTCCTCAGCTCCCCTCTAATCCATCTACCAATTACTTTAAATCTCTGCCCCCTGGTTATTGACCTCTCTGCTAAGGGAAATAGGTCCTCCCTATCCACTCTATCTCGGCCCCTCATAATTTTATACACCTCAATTAAATCTCCCCTCAGCCTCCTCTGTTCCAAAGAAAACAACCCCAGCCTATCCAATCTTTCCTCATAGCTAAAATTCTCCAGTCCTGGCAACATCCTCGTAGATCTCCTCTGTACCCTCTCTAGTGCAATCACATCTTTCCTGTATGTGGTGACGAGAACTGTACACAGTACTCAAGCTGTGGCCTAACTAGTGTTTTGTACAGTTCCAGCATAACATCCCTGCTCTTATATTCTGTGCTTTGGCTAATAAAGGAAAATATCCCGTATGCCTTCTTAACCACCTTATCTATCTGTCCTGCTACCTTCAGGGATCTGTGGACATGCACTCCAAGGTCCCTCTGTTCCTTTGGACCTCTCAGTATCCTCCCATTTATTGTGTATTCCCTTGCCTTGTTTGCCCTCCCCAAATTCATTACCTCACACTTCTCTGGATTGAATTCCATTTGCCACTTTTCTGCCCACCTGACCAGTCCATTGATATCTTCCTGCAATCTACAGCTTTCCTCCTCGCTGTCAACCACACGGCCAATTTTTGTATCATCTGCAAACTTCTTAATCATGCCCTACATTGATATATATCACAAAAAGCAAGGGACTTAGTACTGAGCCTTACGGAACCCCACTGGAAACAGCCTTCCAGTCACAAAAACACCCGTTGACCATTACCCTTTGCTTCCTGCCACTGAGCCAATTTTGGATTCAATTTGCCACTTTCCGTTGGATCCCATGGGCTTTTACTTTTTTGACCAGTCTGCCATGTGGGACCTTGTCAAAAGCCTTGCTAAAATCCATGTAGACTACATCAAACGCACTACCCTCATCGACCCTCCTTGTTACCTCCTCAAAAAATTCAATCAAGTTAGTCAGACACGACTTTCCCTTAACAAATCCCTGCTGACTGTCCTTGATTAATCCGAGCCTTTCTAAGTGACGATAAATACTGTCCCTCACAATTTTTTCCAATAATTTGCCCACCACCGAGGATAGGCTGACTAGCCTATAATGACTCGATCTATCCCTTTCTCCCTTTTTAAACAACGGTACAATGTTAGCAGTCCTCCAATACCACACCTGTAGCCAGAGAGCATTGGAAAATGATGGTCAGAACCTCCTATATATGTATAGATGTATACTTGGATGGATATACTCTGGGTTGCGTACAGACATACATGGGGGAGAGGAGACTCTGTGTTGGGTATAGATGTACACAGGGGAGGGGAGACTGGGTTGGGTAGAGATGTACACAGGGGAGGGGAGACTGGATTGGTAGAGATGTACACGGGGAGGGGAGACTGGGTTGGGTAGAGATGTACACAGGGGAGGGGAGACTGGGTTGGGTAGAGATGTACACAGGGGAGGGGAGACTGGATTGGGTAGAGATGTACACAGGGGAGGGGACACTGGGTTGGGTAGAGATGTACACAGGGGAGGGGAGACTGGGTTGGGTCGAGATGTACACGGGGAGGGGAGACTGGATTGGGTGGAGATGCACCCAGGGGAGGGGAGACTGGATTGGGTAGAGATGTACACGGGGAGGGGAGACTGGATTGGGTAGAGATGTACACGGGGAGGGTTGACTGGATTGGGTAGAGATGCACACAGGGGAGGGGAGACTGTGTGTTGGGTAGAGATGTACACGGGGAGGGGAGACTGGATTGGGTAGAGATGTACACAGGGGAGGGGAGACTGGATTGGTAGAGATGTACACGGGGAGGGGAGACTGGATTGGGTAGAGATGTACACAGGGAGGGGAGACTGGATTGGGTAGAGATGTACACAGGGGAGGGGAGACTGGATTGGTAGAGATGTACACGGGGAGGGGAGACTGGATTGGGTAGAGATGTACACAGGGAGGGGAGACTGGATTGGGTAGAGATGTACACGGGGAGGGGAGACTGGATTGGTAGAGATGTACACAGGGGAGGGGAGACTGGATTGGTAGAGATGTACACAGGGGAGGGGAGACAGGGTTGGGTAGAGATGTACACAGGGGAGGGGAGACTGGGTTGGGTAGAGATGTACACGGGGAGGGGAGACTGGGTTGGGTCGAGATGTACACGGGGAGGGGAGACTGGATTGGGTAGAGATGTACACAGAGTGGGGGAGACTGGATTGGGTAGAGATGTACACAGGGGAGGGGAGACTGGGTTGGGTAGAGATGTACACGGGGAGGGGAGACTGGATTGGGTAGAGATGTACACGGGGAGGGGAGACTGGATTGGGTAGAGATGTACACGGGGAGGGGAGACTGGATTGGTAGAGATGTACACGGGGAGGGGAGACTGGATTGGGTAGAGATGTACACGGGGAGGGGAGACTGGATTGGTAGAGATGTACACGGGGAGGGGAGACTGGGTTGGGTAGAGATGTACACGGGGAGGGGAGACTGTTGGTTGGGTAGAGATGTACACAGGGGAGGGGAGACGGTGGGTTGGGTAGAGATGTACACGGGGAGGGGAGACTGGGTTGGGTAGAGATGTACACGGGGAGGGGAGACTGTTGGTTGGGTAGAGATGTACACAGGGGAGGGGAGACTGTGGGTTGGGTAGAGATGTACACAGGGGAGGGGAGACTGTGGGTTGGGTAGAGATGTACACAGGGGAGGGGAGACTGTGGGTTGGGTAGAGATGTACACGGGAGCATTGGTGCTGAATTACTCAAGGGAGCTCTTTTACATTTGCAGCTTAAAGTGGATGAATTTGAAGCGAATGTTAATGAAGTGAAGGATCCCTACCCTTCGAATGACTTTCCAGGTAATGCCCAACACCAATTGCTGATTCCATCTCAGTGAGGAGGCCTCGTGGGTTCAGAATGAACTTGTATTTATATAGCACCTTTCACGGCCTCAGGACATCCCAAAGCGCTTTACAGCCAATGAAATACTTTTGAAGTGTGGTCACTGTTGTAATGGTAGAAAACACAGCAGCAAATAGCACACAGCAAGATCCCACAAACAGCAATGTGATAAATGACCAGATAATCTGTTCTTAGTAATGTTGGCTGAGAACCCCATTCCCTAGCCACGGACTCCATCCCTCTCCCTGACCACTATCTGAGGTTGAACCAGACCGTTCGCAACCTTGGCGTCGTATTTGACCCTGAGATGAGCTTCTGATCACATATCCGCTCCATCACCAAGACCACCTACTTCCACTTACGTAACATCGCCCGTCTCCACCCCTGCCTCAGCTCATCTGCTGCTGAAACCCTCATTCATGCTTTTATTACCTCCAGACTCAACTATTCCAATGCTCTCCTGGCCGGCCTCCCATCTTCCACCCTCCATAAACTTGAGCTCATCCTAAACTCTGCTGCCCGTATCCTAACTCGCACCAAGTCCCTTTCACCCATCACCCCTGTGTTCGCTGACCTATATTGGCTCCGGGTCCTGGAACACCTTGATTTTAAAATTTTCATCCTTGTGTTCAAGCCCCTCTATGGCCTCGCCCCTCCCTATCTCTGTAACCTCCTCCAGCCCTACAACCCCCCGAGGTCTCTGCGCTCCTCCAATTCTGGCCTCTTAAAATGGTGGATTTTAATCGCTCCACCATTGGCGGCTGTGTCCTCAGCTGCCTAGGTCTTAAGCTCTGGAATTCCTTCCCTAAACCTCTCCACCTCTCTACCTCTCCTCCTTTAAGACGTTCCTTAAAACCTATCTCTTTGACCAAACCTTTGGTCACCTGTCCTAAATCTCCTCATGTGGCTCAGTGTTAAATTTTGTTTGATAATCGCTCCTGTGAAGTGCCTTGGGATGTTTTACTACAGTAAAGGTTCTATATAAATACAAGTTGTTGTTGGTGATAAAATTTGACCTGGACATCAGGGAGACCTTTCCTGCTCTTCTTTGAATAGTGCCATGCGATCTTTTACATCCACCTGAGAGAGTACATGGGGTCTCAGTTTAACGTCTCATCTGAAAGATGGCACCTCCGACAGTGCAGCACTCCCTCATTACTGCACTGGGAGTGTCAGACTGGATTATGGGCTCAAGTCTCTGGAGCGGGACTTAAACTCATGACCTTTTGACTCAGAGGCGAGAGAGTTACTCACAGAGCTATAGCTGACATAGTGAGGCTAGATCCCAGTGAGGTTCGGATTCATGTGACCCAGAACTCGTGTGTACTCACCTGAAAAGAAAGATGTTTGAGGAACATTGTACCTACGTGCAGGCTGAGGTCAGTGTCGGAGGATGTGCTTTGGGCGCATCACGGAAGCTTTCTCTTCCTTGCCAATGGAGTGAGTGACAACTTCACTGGAATCTGCAGCCGATCCCCAGCTAAGAAACCTCCAGGGGCCAGGCCCAGTCGGGGCCTCCACCCCCACAGAAACTCTGACTGCAGCTCTGGAGGGAACAGGGAAGTGAAAGGAGCACAGCAAGGACAGTGGAGACCCAGGGCTGTGTCCCACAGGGTCAGGAACTGAGAGCTGCCGTTAGACCAGCCCCTGCTGATCAGTGGGTAGCTCTGCGACCCTGCAGCCTCATATTGTCACTCTCAGGACAGTAATAGGCCAGGCCTCTGGCCTTTCCCCTCAGAGCACCAGGCCAGTGTAACGGGAGCGGTGAGACCAGGCTGTCCAGGACCTCCCTCCAGAGACGCAGCTCGCGATCGTTCCCTGCCAGGAGCAACCTGCCATGGGATGTGGGCTATCTCAGTCCCCTGAGCCTTTTGTAGAGCATGATCTGTCACTCCATCTCATTCTTTCTGTTTCTCTCTGTCTCTCTGTCACTTCTCTCTCTCTGTCACTTTCTCTCTCTGTCTCTCTGTCACTTCTCTCTCTGTCACTTTCTCTCTCTGTCTCTCTGTCACTTCTCTCTCTCTGTCACTTTCTCTCTCTGTCTCTCTGTCACTTCTCTCTCTGTCACTTCTCTCTCTCTGTCACTTTCTCTCTCTGTCTCTCTGTCACTTCTCTCTCTCTGTCACTTTCTCTCTCTGTCTCTCTGTCACTTCTCTCTCTGTCACTTCTCTCTCTCTGTCACTTTCTCTCTCTGTCTCTCTGTCACTTCTCTCTCTGTCACTTTCTCTCTCTGTCTCTCTGTCACTTCTCTCTCTGTCACTTTCTCTCTCTGTCTCTCTGTCACTTCTCTCTCTCTGTCACTTTCTCTCTCTGTCTCTCTGTCACTTCTCTCTCTGTCACTTCTCTCTCTCTGTCACTTTCTCTCTCTGTCTCTCTGTCACTTCTCTCTCTCTGTCACTTTCTCTCTCTGTCTCTCTGTCACTTCTCTCTCTGTCACTTCTCTCTCTCTGTCACTTTCTCTCTCTGTCTCTCTGTCACTTCTCTCTCTGTCACTTTCTCTCTCTGTCTCTCTGTCACTTCTCTCTCTGTCACTTCTCTCTCTGTCACTTTCTCTCTCTGTCTCTCTGTCACTTCTCTCTCTGTCACTTCTCTCTCTGTCACTTTCTCTCTCTGTCTCTCTGTCACTTCTCTCTCTGTCACTTTCTCTCTCTGTCTCTCTGACACTTCTCTCTCTCTGTCACTTTCTCTCTCTGTCTCTCTGTCACTTCTCTCTCTGTCACTTCTCTCTCTCTGTCACTTTCTCTCTCTGTCTCTCTGTCACTTCTCTCTCTGTCACTTTCTCTCTCTGTCTCTCTGTCACTTCTCTCTCTGTCACTTCTCTCTCTGTCACTTCTCTCTCTGTCACTTTCTCTCTCTGTCTCTCTGTCACTTCTCTCTCTGTCACTTCTCTCTCTGTCACTTTCTCTCTCTGTCTCTCTGTCACTTCTCTCTCTGTCACTTTCTCTCTCTGTCTCTCTGACACTTCTCTCTCTCTGTCACTTTCTCTCTCTGTCTCTCTGTCACTTCTCTCTCTGTCACTTCTCTCTCTCTGTCACTTTCTCTCTCTGTCTCTCTGTCACTTCTCTCTCTGTCACTTTCTCTCTCTGTCTCTCTGTCACTTCTCTCTCTGTCACTTCTCTCTCTGTCACTTTCTCTCTCTGTCTCTCTGTCACTTCTCTCTCTGTCACTTTCTCTCTCTGTCTCTCTGACACTTCTCTCTCTCTGTCACTTTCTCTCACTGTCTCTCTGTCACTTCTCTCTCTCTCTCTTTCTCTCACTTTTCTCTCTGTGTCACTTTCTCTCTCCCTCTCTCACTTTTTCCTCTTTCTCTGTGTCACTTTCTCTGTGTCACTTTCTTTCTCTGTCACTTTTTCTCTCTCTCTCTCTCTTTCTCTCTCTCTCTCCCTCTCTCTCTCTCTCTCCCTCTCTCTCTTTCTCTCTCACTCTCTGTCACGTTCTTTCTCACTCTCTGTCACTTTCTTTCTCTCTCTGTCACTTTCTCTATCTCTCTTTCTGTCACTTTCTCTGTCACTTTCTCTCTCCTCTCTCTGTCACTTTCTCTCTCTGTCACTTTCTCTCTCTCTGTGTCACTTTCTCTCTCTGTCACTTTCTCTCTCTCTCTGTCACTTTCTCTCTCTCACTTTCTCTATCTCTGACTCTCTCTCTCCCCCTCTCTGTCACTTTTTCTCTCTCTCCCCCTCTCTCTTGCTCTGTCTCTCTCTTCCCCTCTCTCTCCCTCTGTCTATCTCTGTCTCTCTCTCTCTCTCTCTCTCTCCATCTCTCCCTCTCCGTCTACCTTTCTCTCTTTGTCACTTTCTCTCTCTCTCTGTCACTTTCTCTCTCTCTTTCTCCCTCTCTTTCTTTCTCTTTCTCTCTCACTCTGTCACTTTCTCTCTCTGTCTGTCACTTTCTTTTTCTCTCTCTCTGTCACTTTCTTTCTCTCCCTCACTTTCCCTCTCTCTCTGTCACTTTCTTTCTCTCTCTCACTTTCCCTCTCTGTCACTTTCTCTCTCTCTCTCTGTCACTTTCTCTCTCTCTTTCTCCCTCTCTTTCTCTCTCACTCTGTCACTTTCTCTCTCTGTCTGTCACTTTCTTTTTCTCTCTCTCTGTCACTTTCTTTCTCTCTCTCACTTTCCCTCTCTCTCTGTCACTTTCTTTCACTCTCACTTTCCCTCTCTCTCTGTCACTTTCTTTCTCTCTCTCTGTCACTTTCTTTCTCTCTCTCTGTCACTTCCTCTCTCTCTCTGTCACTTTCTCTCACTCTGTCGCTTTCTCTCTCTCTCTGTCGCTTTCTCTCTCTCTCTGCCACTTTCTCTCTCTCTGCCACTTTCTCTCTCTCTGTCACTTTCTCTATCTCTGACTCTCTCCCCCTCTCTGTCACTTTCTCTCTCTGTCTGTCACTTTCTTTTTCTCTCTCTCTGTCACTTTCTTTCTCTCTCTCACTTTCCCTCTCTCTCTGTCATCCTCTTTCTCTCTGTCACTTTCCCTCTCTCTCTGTCACTTTCTTTCTCTCTCTCTGTCACTTTCTTTCTCTCTCTCTGTCACTTTCTTTCTCTCTCTCTGTCACTTTCTTTCTCTCTCTCTGTCACTTTCTCTCTCTCTCTCTCTGTCGCTTTCTCTCTCTCTCTGTCACTCTCTCTCTCTGCCACTTTCTCTCTCTCTGTCACTTTCTCTATCTCTGACTCCCCCTCTCTGTCACTTTTTCTCTCTCTCCCCTTCTCTCTCGCTCTGTCTCTCTCTTCCCCTCTCTCTCCCTCTGTCTATCTCTGTCTCTCTCTCTCTCTGTCTCTCTCTCTCTGTCTCTCTCTCTCTGTCTCTCTCTCTCCGTCTCTCCCTCTCCATCTACCTTTCTCTCTTTGTCACTTTCTCTCTGTTACTTCTCTCTCTCTGTCACTTTCTCTCACTTTCTCTCTCTTTCTCTCTGTCACTTTCTCTCTCTCTCTGTCACTTTCTCTCTCTCTCTGTCACTTTCTCTCTCTCTCTGTCACTTTCTCTCTCTCTCTGTCACTTTCTCTCTCTCTCTGTCACTTTCTCTCTCTGTCACTTTCTCTCTCTGTCACTTTCTCTCTCTCTGTCACTTTCTCTATCTCTGACTCTCTCTCTCCCCCTCTCTCTCCCTCTGTCTATCTCTGTCTCTCTCTCTCTGTATCACTGTCTCTCTCTCTCTGTATCACTGTCTCTCCCTCTCCGTCTACCTTTCTCTCTTTGTCACTTTCTCTCTGTCACTTTCTCTCTCTCTCTGTCACTTTCTCTCTCTCTGTCACTTTCTCTCTCTCTCTCTGTCACTTTCTCGATCTCTCTCTCTGTCACTTTCTCGATCTCTCTCTCTGTCACTTTCTCGATCTCTCTCTCTGTCACTTTCTCGATCTCTCTCTCTGTCACTTTCTCTCTCCCTTTCTCCCTCTCTCTCTTTCTCTCTCACTCTCTGTCACTTTCCCTCTCTCTGTGTCACTTTCCCGCTCTCTCTGTCACTTTCTCTCTTTCTCTCTGTGTCACTTTCTCTTTCTCTCTCTCTGTCACTTTCTCTCTCTTCTCTCTCTTTCACTTTCTCTGACTCTCTCTCTCACTGACTCTCTCTCTCTCTGACTCTCTCTCTTTCTGTCTTTCTCTCCCTCTCTCACTCTCTCCATCTACCTCTCTGTCACTTTCTCTCTCTCTGTCACTTTCTCTCTCTCTGTCACTTTCTCTCTCTCTGTCACTTTCTCTCTCTCTGTCACTTTCTCTCTCTCTCTGTCACTTTCTCTCTCTCTCTGTCACTATCGCTCTCTCTCTTTCTCTATCTCTGTCACTTATCTCTGTCACTTTCTCTCTCTGTCACTTTCTCTTTCTGTCACTCTCTCTCTCTGTCACTTTCTCTCTCTCTGTCACTTTCTCTCTCTCTGTCACCTTTTCTCTCTCTCTGCCACTTTCTCTATCTCTCTGTCACTTTCTCTGTCACTTTCTCTCTCTCTGTCACCTTTTCTCTCTCTCTGCCACTTTCTCTATCTCTCTGTCACTTTCTCTGGCACTTTCTCTCTCTTCTCTCTGTCACTTTCTCTGGCACTTTCTCTCTCTTCTCTCTCTGTCACTTTCTCTCTGTGTCACTTTTTCTCTCTGTGTCACTTTCTCTCTCTCTCTGTCACCTCTCTCTCTCTCTCTGCCACTTTCTCTATCTCTCTGTCACTTTCTCTGGCACTTTCTCTCTCTTCTCTCTCTCTGTCACTTTCTCTCACTGACTCTCTCTCTCTCTTTCTGACTCTCTCTCTTTCTGACTCTCTCTCTTTCTGACTCTCTCTCTTTCTGACTCTCTCTCTTTCTGTCTTTCTCTCCCCCCTCTCTCTCTACCTCTCTCTCTCTCCGTCTACCTCTCTTTCTCTCTCTCCGTCTACCTCTCTCTCTCCGTCTACCTCTCTCTCCATCTACCTCTCTCTCTCTGTCACTTCTCTCTCTCTTTCTCTCTGTCACTTTCTCTCTCTCTCTCTGCCACTTTCTCTCTCTCTCTGTCACCTGCTCTCTCTCTCTGCCACTTTCACTCTCTCTCTCTGTGTCACTTTCTCTCTCTCTCTGTCACTTTCTCTTTCTCTTTCTCTCTCTCTCTCTCTCTCTATATATATATATATATATATATATATATATATAAATAAAAGTGATGCATCTATATTGTGTCCATCATACATTCAAATATCCTTCACATGAAAACCTGATAGGTTCAAATCTCCCAGGAAAATTTCTGATTGGCTCACATTTTCCAGGATCCAATCAAAAACATTTATTTCACTGTTGCTGAGCAGATTACTCACAATCCTCGTTACCACAACCCAGTACCCCCTCCCCCAGTACCACGGTCCAGCGTCCCCTCCCCCAGTCCAGTGTCCCCTCCCCCAGTCCAGTGTCCCCTCCCCCAGTCCAGTGTCCCCTCCCCCGGTACCACGGTCCAGTGTCCCCTCCCCCAGCCCAGTGTCCCATCCCCCAGCCCAGTGCCCCCTCCTCCAGCCCAGTGTCCCCTCCCCCGGTACCACAGCCCAGTACCCCCCCAGGACCACAGCCCAGTGCCCCCTCCCCCAGCCCAGTGCCCCCTCCCCCAGCCCAGTGCCCCTTCCCCCAGCCCAGTGCCCCTTCTCCCAGTACCACAGCCCAGTGCCCCCTCCCCCAACCCAGTGCCCCCCCCCAGTACCACAGCCCAGTGCCCCGTCCCCCAGCCCTATGTCCCCTCCCCCACTGCTACAGCCCACTGCCCCCTCCCCCTCCCCAGCCCAATGTCCCTCCCCCAGTACCACAGCCCACTGTCCCCTCCCCCAGCCCTGTACCCCCTCCACCAGTACCACAGTCCACTGCCCCTTCCCCCAGCCCAGTGTCCCCTCCCCCTGGGCCACAGTCCAGCGTCCCTTCCCCTGGTACCACAGTCCAGTGCCCCCTCCCCCAGTATCATAGTCCAGTGCCCCCTCCCCTAGCCCAGTGCCCCCTCCCCCAGTACCACAGTCCAGTGCCCCCTCCCCCAGTACCATAGTCCAGTGCCCCCTCCACTTGCAAAAGCGTCACTTCTGATTGTCAGCAATGCCAATGGAGGGGCATTATAATATACTGAAGTCTGGAGTACAATATGTGCCCAGAGTCGGTTATACCTCAAAAGTGATCATTGCAACTTTGTTAGAAAGAATCATAATGGTCTCAGATATTTCAATGCAAGACAATGCAATGAACAGCCACCATCCTTTGAGTGAATGAAATGTCCGTGCGTTTCCCCCAGGTTGGACGCGTGGTGATCATCAATAGCCTCGGCTGAAGGTTGCACTCTGAGCCTCCCCTTGCCCTTGGTGTGTTCCATGAGTTGTAACCGGCCACGTGTTAGTTGAGGGCAGCTGAGAGCTGAATTTAACATCAGGAGCCTGAGAGGGTACAACTGTGAACAGTTTTGGTCTCCTTACCTAAGGAAGGATATATTTGCCTTAGAGGTGGTGCAGTGCAGGTTCACTAGATTAATTCCTGGGATCAGAGGGTTGTCCTATGAGGAGAGGTTAAGTAGAATGGGCCTATACTCTCTGGAGTTTAGAAGAATGAGAGGTGATCTCATTGAAACATATAAGATTCTGAGGGGGCTTGACAGGGTAGATGCTGAGAGATTGTTTCCCCTGGCTGGAGAGTCTAGAACTAGGGGGCACAGTCTCAGGATAAGGGGTCAGACATTCAAGACTGAGATGAGGAGGAATTTCTTCACTCAGAGGCTTGTGAATCTTTGGAATTCTCTACCCCAGAGGGCTGTGGATGCTCAGTCGTTGAGTATATTCAAGGCTGAGATCGATAGATTTTTGGACTCTAGGGGAATCAAGAGATATGGGGATTGGGCGAGAAAGTGGAGTTGAGGTCGAAGATCAGCCATGATCTGATTGAATGGCGGAGCAGGTTCGAGGGGCAGTATGGCCTACTCCTGCTCCTATTTCTTACTTTCTTATGAGAGGGGTGGGTCTCCCAGGGAAATGTTATTGGAGAGATTCCAAACACCAAAATGGGTATTTTAACAATTCTGTTGTGCATTATCTTTTTTTAATGTGTTTTTTATATTTTTACTACTGTATCCCCATGTTCCTGACAAAGCAAAATAGCAGCTGGAAATGTAAACCAGTATATATTCTGGGTGATTTGATTAGCTCTCTTTGTTCGTTGTTTATTGGTGGCTAGTTGCTGATTGCTGCTTCTTGATTGGGAGGTTTTATTCCGGCTTCCTACTTGCTCATTGGTAGATTCCCTTTTCAGTTATTACTTGTTTCTCTTTATGACATTTGAGCCAATCAGACACGACCATAACTGACACTTTGTGTGTGACCCTGAACTGTGACGGGCATGCGCTGGGTGCAAGACTTCGACATGGAGATAGAAATTATGAAAGGGTTCAGTCTTAAATACGTTACTTAGAGAATTAAATAAGGTTGGGGGTAGAGCTCAAGGTTGATAGAGGACCAAAGGATTCTAATGTTGCTGGAAATCAGGAGTGATATGAATGTGGTGCATTTATATTCACGCAGTGGAATAACTGTTGCCAGCTGGGTTTATGAAGGGGAAATCGAGTTTGACAAATTTATTAGAGTTTTTTGAGGGTGTAACTGGCAGGGTAGATAAAGGGGGAACCAGTGGATGTTATATATTTGGATTTTCAAAAGGCATTCGAGAAGGTGCCACACGGAAGGTTGTTACACAAGATAAGGGCTCATGGGATTGGGGGTAATATATCAGCATGGATAGAGGATTGGTTAAAGGTCAGAAAACAGAGAGTAGGGGATAAACGGGTCATTCTCAGGTTGTCAGGCTGTAAATAGTGGGTTGCCACAAGGATCAGTGCTTGGGCCTCAGCTATTTACAATCTATATTAATGACTTGGATGAAGGGACCGAGTGTAATGTATCCAAGCTTGCTGACGATACAAAGCTAGGTGGGAAAGTAAGCTGTGAGGAGGACACAAAGAGTCTGCAAAGGGATATAGACAGGTTAAGTGAGTGGGCGAGAAGGTGGCAGATGGAGTTTAATGTGGGGAATGTGAGGCTATTCACTTTGGTAGGAAGAATAGAAAAGCAGAATATTTTTTAAATAGTGAGAAACTATTAAATGTTGGTGTTCAGAGAGATTTGGGTGTCCTTGTATATGAATCACAGAAAGTTAACATGCAGGCATGAAAGCAATTAGGAAGGCAAATGGTATGTTCGCCTTTATTGCAAGGTGATTGGAGTACAAGAGTAAGGAAGCCTTGCTGCAATTGTACAGGGCTTTGATGAGACCACACCCTGGAGTACTATGTACAGTTTTGGTCTCCTTAAATAAGGAAGGGATACTTGCCTTGGAGACAGTACAACGAAGGTTCACTAGATTGATTCCTGGGATGAGAGAGTTGTCCTATGAGGAGAGATTGAGTAGAATGGGCCTATACTCTCTGGAGTTTAGAAGAATGAGAGGTGATCTCATTGAAACATATAAGATTCTGAGAAGGCTTGACAGGGTAGAGGCTGAGAGATTGTTTCCCCTGGCTGGAGAGTCTAGAACTAGGGAACATAGTCTCAAGATAAGGGGTCGGCCATTTAAGACTGAGATGAGGAGAAATTTCTTCTCTCAGACGGTTGTGAATCTTTGGAATTCTCTACCTCAGAGGGCTGTGGATGCTCAGTCGTTGAATATATTTAAGACTGAGATCGATAGATTTTTGGACTCTCGGGGAATCAAGGGATATGGGGATCGGGCGGGAAAGTGGAGTTGAGGTTGAAGATCAGCCATGATCTTATTGAATGGCGGAGCAGACTCGAGGGGCCGTATGGCCTACTCCTGCTCCTATTTCTTATGTTCTTAATTGAAGCAAAAAGATTTCTCCTCCAGGTACTGAAGTGGTTTTTGGTTGAGTTTCCAAGTTGGTGTCTATCTTAACGAGAAGCTCCCATGCTGCTCCCCAGCCTCCTGGGTATTGGCAGCAGCAACCATCTCCCTGTGTGTGAACCTGTGTAGAATGGGTTTCTATGTGAGCTTTGTGGGAGGGTTAATGACACGGGGCAGGATGACCCAGCATCGACTCATTTCTCCACACCCTTTCTGTGCTCTCTTCAGGTGACGATGAGGAGGAGGAGCCGGAGTTCCCCCTGAGCCCCCGCCCTAGGCCGCTCGCTGAGCTACAGCTGAAAGAGAAGGCAGTCCCGATGCCCAACGCCAGCTCCTTCTTCATCTTCAGCCCAACCAACATGTAGGTATCCAGGCAGATGGGAGGAATGGGGTGGTGTGTACAACCCAGATGCGTGCCATGGCATCTTTTCCGTCCACCTAAGAGGGCAGACAGGGCTTCGGGAAACTCAGTCCTGTAGCAGTAAGTGGTTACAACCCAGAACAACAACACATCCCTTGTTCCACTTCAAGTCTTGAAGGGTGAAAAGCTCCGCCACCTTCCTCTTTGCTATCCTGAAGTTGCTGTTCCCCCTTCTCAGGAATAGCTCTCTCTGGCCCCACAGACCTGCCTCTTGTTCACAGATTGCCTTCTCTCTGTCTCTTCTAGATTACGCAAGTTGTGTCACAGGGCTATCAATGCTACCACCTTCACCAACTTTATCCTGCTCTTCATTCTGCTCAGTAGTATCTCACTTGCTGCAGAAGATCCAATTCGAGCGGATTCCTTCCGCAACCAGGTGAGAGCCTTGCTTAGTGCAGGAGTGGTTGTCCTTGTCTCTGATAATCTGCCACTGTACACGAGCATTGTCCGATCTACCTTTTATTTTCAGTATTTTCACATTTATTGATCAATTGCCTCAATAATCCTCCAATATCTGCTCTTTGCATTTACTCTACAGATCCTTGCCTATTTTGACATTGCTTTTACTTCTATCTTCACCATTGAGATTGTTCTGAAGGTAATGCTTTATGTACTGCTCTAACTCTATCTCCATCTCTCCATCTCACTATCTATCTCTATCTATCAATCTATTTAGCTCGAGCTATCTATCTATCTCTCCAGCTCGATCGATCTATCTATCTATCTATCTCACTCTATCTATCTATCTATCTATCTCTCCAGCTCGATCTATCTATCCATCTATCTATCTCGCTCTATCTATCTATCTATCTGTCTCGCACTACCAATCTATCTCCCTCGCTCTATCTTTCTATCTATCTATCTAGTTCGCTCTATCTATCTAGTTCACTCTATCTATCTATCTAGCTCGCTCTATCTATCTAGCTCGCTCTATCTATCTAGCTCGCTCTATCTCTCTATCTCTCTATCTACCTATCTCTCTCTATCTATCTCACTCTATCTATCTATCTATCTATCTGTCTCACTATCTATCTATCTATCTCTCTATCTATCTAATTTATCTATCTCGCTCTAGCTATCTATCTCTCTATCTATCTGTCTTGCTCTGTCTATCTATCTATTTATCTAGCTCACTCTATCTACCTATCTACCTAGCTCGCTATGTCCAGCTCGCTCTTTCTATCCATCGATCTTTCTCGCTCCATCTATCTGTCCATCTATCTGTCTCACTATCTATCTATCTATCTCTCTATCTATCTAATTTATCTATCTCGCTCTATCTATCTATCTCGCTCTATCTATCTATCTAGCTTGCTCTGTCTATCTATCTATCTATCTAGCTTGATCTGTCTATCTATCTATCTAGCTTGCTCTGTCTATCTATCTATCTAGCTCGCTCTGTCTATCTATCTATCTATCTAGCTTGATCTGTCTATCTATCTATCTAGCTCGCTCTACCTATCTATTTAGCTCTATCTAGCTCACTCTATCTATCTATCTATCTAGCTTGCTTCATCTATCTAGTTCACTCTATCTATCTATCTATCTTGCTCTATCTATCTGTCTATCTTGCTCTATCTATCTGTCCATCTAGCTCGCTCTATCTATCTATCTAGCTCGCTCTATCTATCTGTCTAGCTCGCTGTATCTATCTAGCTCGTTCTATCTATCTACCTATCTATCCAGCTCTATCTATCAATCTCGCTCTATCTATCTCGCTTTATCTATCTATCTAGCTTGCTCTGTCTATCTATCTATCTATCTAGCTTGCTCTGTCTATCTATCTATCTATCTAGCTTGCTCTGTCTATCTATCTATCTATCTAGCTTGCTCTGTCTATCTATCTATCTATCTAGCTTGCTCTGTCTATCTATCTATCTATCTAGCTTGCTCTGTCTATCTATCTATCTATCTATCTAGCTCGCTCTGTCTATCTATCTATCTAGTTCGCTCTATCTATCTACCTATCTATCTATCTATCTCGCTCTATCTATCTGTCTATCTCGCTCTATCTGTCCATCTAGCTCTATCTATCTATCTCTATATATCTGTCCAGCTCGCTGTATCTATCTAGCTCACTCTATCTAGCACTGTCTATCTATCTATCTCTCTATCTCTCTATCTACCTATCTATCTCTATCTCTCTCTCTATCTATCTCTCGATCTATCTCTCTCTATCTATCTCACTCTATCTATCTATCTATCTGTCTCACTCTATCTATCTATCCATCTCTCTATCTAATTTATCTATCTCGCTCTAGCTATCTATCTCTCTATCTATCTGTCTTGCTCTGTCTATCTCTCTATCTATCTAGCTCACTCTATCTATCTATCTACCTAGCTCGCTATGTCTAGCTCGCTCTTTCTATCCATCGATCTTTCTCGCTCCATCTATCTGTCCATCTATCCAACTTGGTCTATCTATCTACCTATCGATCGAACTCTATCTATCTTGCTCTCTCTATCTATCTAGCTTGCTCTGTCTATCTATCTATCTATCTAGCTGCTCTATCTATCTAGCTCGCTCCATCTATCTATCTATCTATCTCGCTCTATCTATCTGTCTATCGAGCTCAATCTATCTATCTAGCTCGCTCTATCTATCTACCTGTCTCTATCTATCTATCTATCTGTCTAGCTCGCTCCATCTATCTATCTATCTAGCTCGCTCTATCTATCTATGTAGCTCGCTCTATCTCTAACTTTCTAGCTCGCTCTATCTATCTATCTAGCTCGCTCTATCTATCTATCTCTCTATCTATCTATCTATCTCTCTATCTCTCTATCTATCTCACTCTATCTATCTATCTATCTCTCTCTCTCTATCTATCTCACTCTATCTATCTATCTATCTCACTCTATCTATCTATCTATTTATCTATCTGTCTCACTCTATCTATCTATCTCTCTATCTAATTTATCTATCTTGCTCTATCTATCTTGCTCGCTCTATCTATCCAGCTCACTGTATCTAACTATCTCTCTATCTGTCTTGCTCTATTTATCTATCTAGCTCACTATCTATCTACCTAGCTTGCTATGTCTTGCTCGCTATTTCTATCCATCAATCTGTCTCGCTCCATCTATCTGTCCATCTATCCAACTCAGTCTATCTATCTATCTCGCTCTATCTATCTACCTGTCTCTATCTATCTATCTGTCTAGCTCGCTCCATCTATCTATCTATCCATCTAGCTCACTCTATCTCTATCTTTCTAGCTCACTCTATCTAACTATCTAGCTCGCTCTGTCGCTCTATCTATCTGTCTATCTATCTCTCTATCTGTCTCACTCTATCTACCTGTCTCACTCTATCTACCTGTCTCACTCTATCGATCTATCTATCTCTCTATCTATCTAATTTATCTATCTCGCTCTATCTATCTAGCTCGCTCTAGCTATCTATCTATTTATCTATCTGTCTTGCTCTATCTATCTATCTATCTATCTATCTATCTCTCTATCTATCTATCTGACTATCTCTCTCTATCTATCTAGCTTGCTCTATCTATCTAGCTATCTATCCCTATAGCTCGCTCTGTCTATCTATCTATCTTGCTCGCTCTAATCTATCTATCTATCTATCTATCTATCTATCTATTTCTATCTATCTATCTATCTCTCTATCTATCTGGCTCGCTCTATCTATCTGGCTCGCTCGACCTATCTATTTGTCTAACTCGCTCTATCTATCTATCTCTCTATCTTTTCCAGCTCGCTCTATCTATCTTGCTCTATGTATCTATCTATCTCTCTCTCTATCTATTTATCTATCTCCCAGGCTCGCCCTATCTATCTATCTCTCTCTCTCGCTCTATCTATCTAGCTTGGCCTATCTATCTATCTCTCTGTCTCTCTATCTATCTGTCTAGCTTGCTCTGTCTATCTATCTATTCTTGCTCTATCTATCTGTCTCTCCATCTCACTCTATCTATCTAATTCGCTTTATCTATCTATCTATCTCGCTCTATCTATCTAGCTTGGTCTATCTATCTATCTATCTAGCTTGCTCTATCTATCTATCTATCTATCTATCTATCTATCTATCTATCTATCTATCTATCTATCGCGCTCTGTCGAACTATCTTGCTTTATCTATCTCGCTCGCTCCGTCTATCTTGCTCTATGTATCTATCTATTTCTCTCTCTATCTATCTATCTATCTCTCTAGCTCGCTCTATCTATCTATCTTTCTATCTATCTATCCATTTCAATCTATCTCTCTATCTATTTACCTATCTCGCCCTATCTATCTAGCTCTATCTATCTCTCTCTCTCGCTCTATCAACTATCTGTCTCGCTCTATCTATCTCTCTAGCTCGCTCTATCTATCTATCTTTCTATCTATCTATCCATTTCTATCTATCTCTCTATCTATCTATTTACCTATCTCGCCCTATCTATCTAGTGTTATCTATCTCTCTCTCTCTCTCTCTCGCTCTATCAACTATCTGTCTCGCTCTATCTATCTATCTATCTATCTATCTATCTATCTATCTATCTATCTATCTATCTGTCTCTCTATCCATCTGTCTAGCTTGCTCTGTCTATCTATCTATCTTGCTCTATCTACCTATCTCTCTATCTCGCTCTATCTATCTAATTCGCTTTATCTATCTATCTATCTCGCTCCATCTATCTGGCTTGGTCTATCTTTCTATCTATCTGTCTAGCTCGCTCTATCTATCTCACTCGGTCTATCTATCTATCTATCTATCTAGCTCGCTCTCTCTATCTACCTCTCTCTATCTACCTGACTCTATCTATCTATCTATCTGGCTCGCTCCATCTATCTATCTATCTATCTCACTCTATCTATCTATCTATCTATCTATCTATCTCACTCTATCTATCTATCTCTCTAATTTATCTATCTCGCTCTATCTATCTAGCTCACTCTATCTATCTATCTATCTATCTAGCTCACTGTATCTAACTATCTCTCTATCTGTCTTGCTCTATCTATCTATCTAGCTCACTCTATCTATCTATCTACCTAGCTCGCTATGTCCAGCTCGCTATTTCTATCCATCGATCTTTCTCGCTCCATCTATCTGTCCATCTATCCAACTCAGTCTATCTATCTATCTTGCTCTATCTATCTACCTGTCTCTATCTATCTGTCTAGCTCGCTCCATCTATCTACCTGTCTCTATCTATCTATCTATCTATCTATCTATCTATCTATCTATCTATCTATCTATCTAGCTCGCTCTATCTCTATCTTTCTAGCTCGCTCTATCTAACTATCTAGCTCACTCCGTCTCTCTATCTATCTGTCTATCTATCTCTCTATCTATCTGTCTATCTGTCTCACTCTATCTATCTATCTCTCTATCTAATTTATCTATCTCGCTCTATCTATCTATCTAGCTCGCTCTATCTAACTCTCTATCTATCTGTCATGCTCTATCTATCTATCTATTTATCTAGCTCACTCTATTTAACTATCTATCTATCTATCTCGCTCTATCTGTCTAGCTTGCTCTATCTATCTATCTAGCTCACTCTATCTGTTTATCTACCCAGCTCGCTATGTCTAGCTCACTCTTTCTATCCATCGATCTTTCTCGCTCTATCTCTCTGTCCATCTATCCAACTCAGTCTGTCTATCTAGCTCGCTCTATCTATCTATCTAGCTGCTTTATCTATCTCTCAGGTTTGCTCTATCTATCTATCTTTCTATCACCCTCGCTCTATCCATCTATCTAGCTCGCTCCATCTATCTGTCCATCTATCCAACTCAGTCTATCTATCTATCTATCTACCTGTCTCTATCTATCTATCTACCTGTCTATCTATCTATCTATCTATCTCGCTCGCTCTATCTCTATCTATCTAGCTCGCTCTATCTAACTATCTAGCTTGCTCTATCTCTCGATCTCTCTATCTGTCTATCTATCTCTATCTGTCTCACTCTATCTATCTATCTGTCTCACTCTATCTATCTATCTATCTGTCTCACTATCTATCTATCCCTCTATCTATCCAATTTATCTATCTCGCTCTATCTATCTAGCTCGCTCTAGCTATCTCTCTATCTATCTGTCTTGCTCTATCTATCTATCTATTTATCTAGCTCACTCTATTTAACTGTCTATCTATCTATCTCGCTCTATCGGTCTAGCTTGCTCTATCGATCTATCTATCTAGCTCACTCTATCTATCTATCTACCTAGCTCGCTATGTCTAGCTCGCTCTTTCTATCCTTCGATCTTTCTCGCTCTATCTCTCTGTCCATCTATCCAACTCGGTCTGTCTATCTATCTAGCTCGCTCTATCTATCTATTTAGCTGCTCTATCTATCTCTCTGGTTTGCTCTATCTATCTATCTTTCTATCTCCCTCGCTCTATCCATCTATCTAGCTCGCTCTATCTATCTATCTATCTAGCTCGCTCGCTCGCTCCATCTGTCTATCAATCTATCTATCTCGCTCTATCTATCTATCCATCTCGCTCTATCTGTCCATCTAGCTCTATCTATCTATCTCTATATCTCTATCTATCTCTCTAGCTCAATCTATCTATCTCACTATCTATCTATCTATCTATCTATCTATCTATCTATCTATCTATCTATCTCTCTGTCTCACTTTATCTATCTCGCTCTATCTATCCAACTATCTATCCAGCTCACTCTAACTATCTATCTATCTAGCTTGCTCTATCTATCTACCTAGCTCGCTATGTCTAGCTCGATCTTTCTATCAATTGATCTTTCTTGCTCCATCTATCCAACTCGATCTATCTATCTATCTATCTATCTATCTATCTATCTATCTATCTATCTATCTAGCTCGCTCTATCTCTATCTTTCTAGCTCGCTCTATCTAACTATCTAGCTTGCTCTATCTCTCTATATATCTCTCTATCTATCTATCTGTCTCACTCTATCTATCTCTCTATCCAGCTAATTTATCTATCTCGCTCTATCTATCTATCTCGCTCCAGCTATCTATCTCTCTATCTATATGTCTTCGTCTATCTATCTATTTATCTATCTCGCTCTATCTAGCTCACTCTATCTATCTATCTACCTAGCTCGCTATGTCTAGCTCGCTCTTTCCATCCATCGATCTTTCTTGCTCTATCTATCTGTCCATCTATCCAACTCGGTCTGTCTATCTATCTATCTATCGAGCTCGCTCTATCTATCTAGCTCGCTCTATCTATCTATCTAGCTGCTCTATCTATCTATCTGGTTTGCTCTATCTATCTATCTTTCTATCTCCCTCGTTCTATCCATCTATCTAATTCACTCTATCTATCTATCTATCTATCTCGCTCCATCTATCTATCTATCTCGCTCTATATATCTATCTCGCTCTATCTATCTATCTCGCTCTATCTATCTAGCTCGATCTATCTATCTATCTAGCTCACTCGCTCTATCTATCTACCTGTCTCTATCTATCTAGCTCGCTCTATCTCTATCTTTCTAGCTCGCTCTATCTCTCTATCTATCTATCTATCTCACTCTCTCTCTATCTCTCTATCTATCTAATTTATCTATCTCGCTCTATCTATCTATCTAGCTCCCTCTAACTATCTATCTATCTATCTCTCTGTCTCTCTATCCATCTGCCTAGCTCGCTCTGTCTATCTATCTATCTTGCTCTATCTATCTATCTCTCTATCTCGCTCTATCTATCTAATTCGCTTTATCTATCTATCTATCTATCTCGCTCTATCTATCTATCTATCTATCTAATTCGCTTTATCTATCTATCGATCTATCTATCTCGCTCTTTCTATCTATCTATCTACCTGTCTAGCTCGCTTTATCTATCGATCTATCTATCTATCTTTCTATCTATCTACCCATTTCCATCTATCTATCTCTCTATCTATCTATCTATTTACCTATCTCGTTCTATCTATCTATCTCTCTAACTATCTATCTATCTCTCGATCTATCTATTTATCCATCTAGCTAGCTCGCCCTATCTATCTTGCTCCATCTATCCCTCTATCTATCTGTCTATCTCACTCTATCTCTCTATTTATCTATCTAGCTCGCTCTATCTTTCCATCTATCTCTCGATCTATCTATTTATCTATCTATCTATCTATCTATCTATCTATCTATCTCGCTCTATCTGTCTATCTCGCTCTATCTGTCTATCTCGCTCTATCTGTCTATCTCGCTCTATCTATCGATCTAGCTCGCTCTATCGATCTAATATCTATGTAGCTCGCTGTATCTATCTATCTATCTGTCTATCTCGCTCGATCTATCTATCTATCTGTCTATCTCGCTCTATCTATCTATCTCACGCTATCTATCTATCTCGCTCATATCTATCCATCTTTCTATCTTTCCATCCATTTCTGTCTATCTATCTATCTCTATCTTATCCAGCTCGCTCTATGTATCTATCTATCTATCTCTATCTATCTATCTATCTAGCTCGATCTATCTATCTATCTATCTATCTGTCTAGCTCTATCTATCTATCTATCTCGAACTAATAAAGATACTTTGATTAATGCCCATTTCCTGTTCATCCCATATCAGCTGTAACACTCAAACTTCTGTTATTGATAAAAAGGATGAAGAATTGTGGGCCGTCATTTGGAATATACGTAGAAACTCTTCGGGAACAGAAAGGCCAGACTCAGATTGTCGGCAGCTTCCAAATTGGCCTTAAAAAAAAAGGCAAACAAAGCCATGGTTCTGACCTATAGTCTGAATAGCAATTAAACTCAGAATGACCTGACCCAGTGTTTACTTAACAACAGTTGGATTTTGTAGCTTTAAAGGAACATATAGGTACATTTAAGCAGCAGAATAATACATTGTTCTGATCAAGCAGCACATCACCTGCTTTATCGAGAGCAAAGTGACGGAAGATCCTGTGGTCTTTTATTTGAAATGATCTTGCCTGTGCCTGCAGTTACCACACTTTGCTGCATATGCAAAACCATCAGAAAATGATGTGTACTTCTGAGCTGCAGCCTGAAGCTAACTATTTGCAAAATTTCCTGTCTAAACAACAATTAAATACCCAAAGACTTAATGATCTGCGTTCCAATTTTCAAAGTTTTCTGACTAAACGACCATTAAACTCTGAATGATCTGAGGTTTACTTCACAATTAGACTTTGTGGTTTTAAAGAGTCAGCGTTCCACTTGACCAGCAGAATACCACACTAATCCTGACATGGTATAACACTGCTGTACCTATAAAACCCTTTATGATTAGACTTACAGAGGAAGGTCATCGAGATCCACTAGTAATATATTAAAAAGGCTCATATTCTGGTCACATTTCCTGTGTCACCTGTAGGCATCGCACTTATGTGCACATGTTTTGTGGCTGATTGCCATTTTACAAAAATTGAAATGTAATCCAATGAATCTAAACTCTGTAACTATGAGCACTCAGGAAAAAACGGAACCAATCAATTGTTCAAATATTTTTTCTCACCCAGCACCCACCTTGGAACAATGTAACCTCCAACTTACAGTACGCAGCAGCACTGGGGTGCACACGCACACACATACATACTCACACACCCACACACACACTCACACAAACTCTCTCTCACACACACTCACACCCACACCCTCTCACACACACACATTCTCATTCTCACACACGCCCTCTCACACCCACACACGCCCTCTCACACCCACACACGCCCTCTCACACCCACACACGCCCTCTCACACCCACACACGCCCTCTCACACCCACACACGCCCTCTCACACCCACACACGCCCTCTCACACCCACACACGCCCTCTCACACCCACACACGCCCTCTCACACCCACACACGCCCTCTCACACCCACACACGCCCTCTCACACCCACACACGCCCTCTCACACCCACACACGCCCTCTCACACCCACACACGCCCTCTCACACCCACACACGCCCTCTCACACCCACACACGCCCTCTCACACCCACACACACATTCTCATTCTCACACACGCCCTCTCACACCCACACACGCCCTCTCACACCCACACACGCCCTCTTTCACACACACACATTCTCATTCTCACACACGCCCTCTCACACCCACACACGCCCTCTCACACCCACACACACCCTCTCACACCCACACACGCCCTCTCACACCCACACACACCCTCTTTCACACACATGTTCTCACACAGGCAAACACGCACACTCACATGCACTCTCACACTCGCACTCACACACACGCTCTCACACACACAGACACACACACAGACAAATTCAACCCCTCACTCAACCCCTCACTCACACGCATACTCTCACATACTCACACGCACTCTCATATACAAACTCTGTCTTGCACACTCACTTCACATTTTGTCAATCATTTCCTGCGTCACTCTTCAGAGTCCCATCTCTATGTAAATTTCCATGTCACGGTCTACCCTTATTGAAAGAGCGACAAATCACAACTGAGGAAGTAAGAAATATGAAAATCAGAAGTGAGGAGCATAGCTAGAAATAGGGGATGTGTGAAACCAAGGAATCGAACATGAGTGGTCAGCAAACTGCCAATAAAAGAAAGAAACAAAGCCGAAGAAATCACTCCAGATATTTTCCGAAAATCCATTTGGCAACGACTTTGAGCTGGGAATTTCCTGGTCGGCCACGCTAACTTTGCTGGAAGTTTACTTAAAGTGTCATCAGCTCGCAGGAAATTACTGGCCTTGCTCACTCCAGTAATCCCAGCACCCGCTGCCCGAGATAGGGGGGACAATTTTCATGGTAACCTGGTCTTGGGGTGGGGCTGGGGGATTAGTCAGTCTGAGTTTGGATTGGTCAGTCTGGGTTTGGATTGGTTGCTCTGGGTTCAGATTGGCCAGTGTGGTTTTGGATTGGTTGTTCTGGGTTTGGATTGGTCGCTCTGGGTTTGGATTGGCCAGTGTGGTTTTGGATTGGTTGTTCTGGGTTTGGATTGGTCGCTCTGGGTTTGGATTGGCCAGTGCGGTTTTGGATTGGTCGCTCTGGGTTTGGATTGGTCGCTCTGGGTTTGGATTGGTCAGTCTGGGTTTGGATTGGTCGCTCTGGGTTTGGATTGGCCAGTGCGGTTTTGGATTGGTCACTCTGGGTTTGGATTGGCCAGTGCGGTTTTGGATTGGTCGCTCTGGGTTTGGATTGGCCAGTGCGGTTTTGGATTGGTCGCTCTGGGTTTGGATTGGCCAGTGTGGTTTTGGATTGGTCGCTCTGGGCTTGGATTGGCCAGACTGAGTTTGGCTGGCGCTCGGCTTGGACTGGGAACAATCGGGTATATCGAAGAGATGCATTGAATACAGTGGGAAACACGGTGGGATAGTGTATAACAGTGGGGCATATAGGGGTACACTGGGGATGGTGGCTTTATAGGGGATACACTGGGAGCATCAGTAGATAGTCAAGAAAAGAACCACGATGTGAGAATATTACTTCGAGTTTAATTCAGCGATTGTGAACTATTTTCTACTACATGTGCAACCAGTGGAACTGAACAACTAGTGAATATATCTATTGTGATAGAACTCCCATTGACTTGTTCTATCACCGAGTAATATCTTTGATGCCAGTTAAAGACCAAGTGCACTGTAATGTCATTCTGCTTTCTGAAGATCAGGAGGATCCCATGAGGGCACAGGATAGAACCATCAATTGAAATAAACTGAAGAGGGGTTCACTGTTCAATCCCAGGGCACTCCACAAATGTACCTTGATACCTGGGCAAGGGACAACTCTCTCTGGGACTCCAGCAAGCCAGAGCCAACAGGCAAGGGGAGTCTGAAATAAAGGAGAAAGAAATATCTAGACTTCAAAAAAAAATTTAAATTCCTGAAAATATTACTTATTTCGCTGTCAGTGTCTCTCCCTCTGCCAATCCCTCATAATTATTATGCCACGTCTTTGTCAGTAACTCATATACCCTCTCTCTCTCTCTGTCAGTAACTCATATACCCGCTCTCTGTCAGTAACTCACATACCCGCTCTCTCTATCAGTAACTCATATACACTCTCTCTGTCAGTAACTCATATACCCGCTCTCTGTCAGTAACTCATATACCCGCTCTCTCTATCAGTAACTCATATACCCTCTCTCTGTCAGTAACTCATATACCCTCTCTCTCTGTCAGTAACTCATATACTCTCTCTCTCTATCAGTAACTCATATACCCTCTCTCTGTCAGTAACTCATATACCCTCTCTCTCTGTCAGTAACTCATATACTCTCTCTCTCTATCAGTAACTCATATACCCTCTCTCTGTCAGTAACTCATATACCCTCTCTCTGTCAGTAACTCATATACCCGCTCTCTCTATCAGTAACTCATATACCCTCTCTCTGTCAGTAACTCATATACCCTCTCTCTCTGTCAGTAACTCATATACCCTCTCTCTCTGTCAGTAACTCATATACTCTCTCTCTCTATCAGTAACTCATATACCCTCTCTCTATCAGGAACTCATATACCCTCTCTCTGTCAGTAACTCATATACCCTCTCTCTCTGTCAGTAACTCATATACCCTCTCTCTCTGTCAGTAACTCATATACCCTCTCTCTGTCAGTAACTCATATACCCTCTCTCTCTGTCAGTAACTCATATACTCTCTCTCTCTATCAGTAACTCATATACCCTCTCTCTATCAGTAACTCATATACCCTCTCTCTGTCAGTAACTCATATACCCTCTCTCTCTGACAGTAACTCTTTTTTGATTCATTCATGGGATATGGGCGTCGCTGGCGAGGCCGGCATTTATTGCCCATCCCTAATTGCCCTCGAGAAGGTGGTGGTGAGCCGCCTTCTTGAACCGCTGCAGTCCGTGTGGTGAAGGTTCTCCCACAGTGCTGTTAGGAAGGGAGTTCCAGGATTTTGACCCAGCGACGATGAAGGAACGGCGATATATTTCCAAGTCGGGATGGTGTGTGACTTGGAGGGGAACGTGCAGGTGGTGTTGTTCCCATGCGCCTGCTGCTCTTGTCCTTCTAGTTGGTAGAGGTCGCGGGTTTGGGAGGTGCTGTCGAAGAAGCCTTGGTGAGTTGCTGCAGTGCATCCTGTGGATGGTACACACTGCAGACACTGTGCGCCGGTGGTGAAGGGAGTGAATGTTTAGGGTGGTGGATGGGGTGCCAATCAAGCGGGCTGCTTTATCTTGGATGGTGTCGAGCTTCTTGAGTGTTGTTGGAGCTGCACTCATCCAGGCAAGTGGAGAGTATTCCATCACACTCCTAACTTGTGCCTTGTAGATGGTGGAAAGGCTTTGGGGAGTCAGGAGGTGAGTCACTCGCCGCAGAATACCTAGTGTCTGACCTGATCTTGTAGCCACGGTATTTATGTGGCTGATCCAGTTAAGTTTCTGGTCAATGGTGACCCCCAGGATGTTGATTGAGGTGAATTCGGCGATGGTACTGCTGTTGAACGTCAAGGAGAGGTGGTTAGACTCTCTCTTGTTGGAGATGGTCATTGCCTGGCACATGTCTGCCACGAATGTCACTTGCCGCTTATGAGCCCAAGCCTTGATGTTGTCCAGGTCTTGCTGCATGCAGGCTCGGACTGCTTCATTATCTGAGGGGTTCCAAATGGAACTGAACACTGTGCAATCATTAGCAAACAGCCCCATTTCTGACCTTATGATGGAGGGAGGGTCATTGATGAAGCAGTTGAAGATGGTTGGGCCTAGGACAATGCCCTGAGGAACTCCTGCACCAATGTCCTGGGGCTGAGATGATTGGCCCCTAACAACCACTCCCATCTTCCTTTGTGCTAGATATGACTCCAGCCACTGGAGAGTTTTCCCCCTGATTCCCATTGACTTCAATTTTACTTGGGCTCCTTGGTGCCACACTCGGTCAAATGCTGCCTTGATGTCAAGGGCAGTCACTCTCACCTCACCTCTGGAATCCAGCTCTTTTGTCCATGTTTGGACCAAGGCTGTAATGAGGTCTGGAGCCGAGTGGTCCTGGCGGAACCCAAACTGAGCATCGATGAGCAGGTTATTGGTGAGTAAGTGCCGCTTGATAGCACTGTCGACGACACCTTCCATCATTTTGCTGATGATTGAGAGTCGACAGAGTGGGCGGTAATTGGCCGGATTGGATTTGTCCTGCTTTTTGTGGACAGGACATACCTGGGCAATTTTCCACATTGTCGGGTAGATGCCAGTGTTGTAGCTGTACTGGAACAGTTTGGCTAGAGGCAGACTAGTTCTGGAGCACAAGTCTTCAGCACTACAGCCGGGATGTTGTCGGGGCCCATAGATTTTGCTGTCGCCAGTGCACTCGGCCATTTCTTGATATCACGTGGAGTGAATCGAATTGGCTGAAGACTGGCTTCTGTGATGGTGGGAATATCGAGAGGAGGCCGAGATGGATCATCCACTCGGCACTTCTGGCTGAAGATGGCTGCAAACGCTTCAGCCTTGTCTTTTGCACTCACGTGCTGGACTCTGCCATCATTGAGAATGGGGATGTTTGCAGAGCCTCCTCCTCCCATTAGTTGTTTAATGTCCACCACCATTCATGATGGGATGTGTCAGGACTGCAGAGCTATGATCTGATCCGTTGGTTGTGGAATTGCTTAGCTCTGTCTATGGCATGTTGCTTCCGCTGTTTAGCATGCATGTCGTCCTGAGCTGGAGCTTTACTCATTTTTAGGTATGCCTGGTGCTGCTCTCTCTGTGTTAGTAACTGTGTTAGTAATCATATACTCTCTCTCTGTTAGTAACTCATATACCTTCTCTCTCTGCCTGTAACTCACATCCCTTCTCTCTGCCAGCAACTCAAACTTTCTCTCTCTCTCTCTCTGTCAGTAACTCATATACCATCTCTATCCCTATGCCTGTAACTCATAACTCAAATTGCGGAGGCTCTGGCCACAATCCTCCAATCCTCCTTAGATATGGGGATGGTGCCGGAGGACTGGAGGATTGGAAATGTTACACCTCTGTTCAAAAAAAGGGGAGAGGGATAAACCCGGCAATTACAGGCCAGTCAGTCTAATGTCGGTGGTGGGGAAACTTTTAGAGACAATAATCCAGGACAAAATTAATTGTCACTTGGAAAAGTCTGGGCTAGTAAATGAAAGTCAGCACGGATTTGTTAAAGAAAGATTGTGTTTGTTTAACTAGACTGAGTTGTTTGATGAAGTAACGGAGAGGGTTGATGAGGGTAGTGCGGTTGGTGTTGTGTATATGGACTTTCAAAAGGCATTTGATAAAGTACCACATAATAGACTTATTAGCAAAATTAAAGCCCATGGGATTAAAGGGACAGTGGCAGTGTGGATACAAAATTGGCTACAGGACAGAAAGCAGAGAGTAGTGGTGAACGGTTGTTTTTCAGACTGGAGGGAAGTATACAGTGGTGTTCCTAGGGGTCGGGATTAGGACCACTGCTCTTTTTGATATATATTAATGACCTGGACTTGGGTACAGAGAGTATAATTTCAAAATTTGCAGATGAAACGAAACTCAGAAATGTCGTAAACAATGTAGATAGTAGCAGACTTCTGGAGGACACAGACAGACTGATGAAATGGGCAAACACATGGCAGATGAAGTTTAATGCAGAGAAGTGTGAAGTGATATATTTTGGTAGGCAGAATGAGGAGAGGCAATAAAAACTAAATGATGCCATTTTAAAGGGGGAGCAGGAACAGAGAGACCTGGGGGTGTATGTGGACAAATCTTTGAAGGTGGCAGGACAAGTTGAGAAGGCTGTTAAAAAGCAGATGGGATCCTGGACTTTATTAATAGAGGCATAGAGTCCAAAAGCAAGGAAATTATTCTAAACCTTTATAAAACAGTATTGTGTTCAATTTTGGGCACCGCACTTTAGGAAGGATGTGAAGGCCTTAGAGTGCAGAGGAGATTTACGAGAATGGTTCCATTGTTGAGGGACTTCAGTTATGTGGAGAGACTGGAGAAGCTGGGACTGTTCTCTTTAGAGCAAAGAAGGTTAAGGGGAGATTTAATTGAGGTGTTCAAAATCACGATGGGTTTAGACAGAGTAAATAAGGAGAAACTGTTTCCAGTGGCAGAAGGGTCGGTAACCAGAGGACACAGATTCAAGGAGATCGGCAAAAGAACCAGAGGTGACAAGAGGAAACATTTTTTTACACAGCGATTTGTAATTATCTGGAATGCGCTGCCTGAAAGGAAGCAGATTGAATAATAACTTTCAAAAGGGAATTGGATAAAAACATGAAGGGAAAATATTTACAGGACTTTGGGGAAAGAGCAGGGGAGTGGAACTAATTGGATAATTCTTTAAAAGAGCTGGCACAGGCACATAGGGCAGAATAGCCTCCTCCTGTGCTGTACCTACCATGATACTATGATACCCTCCCTCTCTCCCTGCCTGTAACTCATATACTCACCCTCACCCTCTCTCTCTCTCACCCTCTCTCTCACCCTCTCTCTCTCTTTCTATTTCTCTCTCTCTCTCTCTCTCACCCTCTCTCTCTCCTTTCTCTCACACCCTCTCGCTATTTCTCTGTCTCTCTGTCTATTTCTCTCTCTCACCCCCTCTATATTTCTCTCTCTCTCTCACTCTCTCTCTCTCACTCTCCCTCTCTCACTCTCTCTCTCACTCTCTCTCTCTCTCTCTCTCTCTATTTCGCTCTCTCTCACCCTCTCTCTCAACCTCCCTCTCTCTCTATTTCTCTCTCTCACTGTCTCTCTCTCTCTCTCTTTCTCTCACCCTCTCTCTTTCTCCCACCCTCGCTCTCTATTTCTCTCTCACCCTTTCTCTCTATTTCTCTCTCTCACCCTCTCTATTTCTCTCTCTCTCACCCTCTCTCTCTGCCTCTCTCTCTCTCATCCTCTCTCTCTCTCACTCTCTCTCTCTCTCACCCTCTCTCTCACTCTCTCTCTCTCTCACCCTCTCTCTCACACTCTCTCTCTCTCTCTCTCTCTCACCCTCTCTCTCTCTCACCCTCTCTCTCACACTCTCTCTCTCTCTCTCACCCTCTCTCTCTCTCACCCTCTCTCTCTCTTTCTCTCGATTTCTTTCTCTCTCTCCCCCTCTCTCTCTCTATTTCTCCCTCTGTCTCACTCACTCTCGCAAACGTGACTCCAGGATGGTATGTTGCCTTCCTGGTGCTCGGGTCAAGGATGTCACGGAGGGGGAGGGTGAATAGCCAGTAGTCATGGTCCATATCGGTACCAACGATATAGGTTAAAAAAAGGGATGAGGTCCTGCAAGGTGAATTTAAGGAGTTAGGAGATAAATTAAAAAGCAGGACCTCAAAGGTGGTGATCTCAGGATTACTGCCAGTGCCACGTGCGAGTGAGTATAGGAACAGGAGAATAGACAGGATGAATGCGTGGCTGCAGGGATGGTGTAGGAGGGAGGGATTTAGATTCCTGGGACATTGGGACCGGTTCTGGGGAAGGTGGGACCTGTACAAGTGGGACGGGTTACACCCGAGCAGGACCGGGACCAATGTCCTCGCGGGGCTGTTTGCTAGTGCTGTTGGGGAAGGTTTAAACAGAAAGGGAAGAAGCAATAGTGGAAGGCAGAGAAAACAAGGGCGAAAAACAAATAGGGCCAGAGTGCAAAATAAAACTAAGATGATGAGCAATCTTAAAAAGACAAGTCTAAAGGCATTGTGTCTTAATGCGCGGAGCATTCGCAATAAGCTCGATGAATTAACAGTGCAGATAGATATTCACGGGTATGATATAGTTGCGATTATGGAGACATGGCTGCAGGGTGACCAAGGATGGGAACTGAACATCCAGGGGTATTTAATATTTAGGAAGGACAGGCAAACAGGGAAAGGAGGTGGGGTAGCGTTGTTAGTAAAGGAGGAAATCAATGCAATAGTGAGGAAGGATATTGGCTCGGAAAATCACCATGTGGAATCTGTATGGATGGAGCTAAGAAACACCAAGGGGCAGAAAACGTTGGTGGGGGTTGTCGATAGGCCCCCAAACAGTAGTGGAGATGTAGGGGAGGGCATTAAACAGGAAATTAGAGACGCATGCAAGAAGGGCACAACTATAATCATGGGTGACTTTAATCTACATATAGATTGGTCAAACCAAATTAGCAATAATATTGTGAGGGAGGAATTCCTGGAGTGTGTACGTGATGGTTTTCTGGACCAATACGTTGAGGAACCAACTAGAGAACAGGCGATTCTAGACTGGGAATTGTGCAATGAGAAAGGATTAATTCACAATCTTGTTGTGCGGGGTCCCTTAGGGAAGAGCGACCATAACATGATAGAATTCCTCATTAAGGTGGAGAGTGAAGTACTTGAATCCGAAACTAGGGTCCTGAATCTAAATAAAGGAAATTACGAACGTCTGAGGTGAGAGTTGGCTATGATAGATTGGGGAACTTTACTGAAAGGGATGACAGTGGACAGGCAATGGCTAATATTTAAAGAACGTATGCAGGAATTACAGTTATTCATTCCTGTCTGGTGCAAAAATAAAACAGGAAAGGTGGCTCAACCGTGGCTTACAAAAGAAATTAGGGATAGTATTAGATCCAAAGAGGAGACATATAAAATTGCCAGAAAAAGCAGCATGCCTGAGGATTGGAAGCAGCTCGGAATTCAGCAAAGGAGGACAAAGAGATTGATTAAGAGGGGAAAAATAGAGTATGAGAGTAAACTAACAGGGAACATAAAAACTGAGTGTAAAAACTTCTATAAATATGTCAAGAAAAAAAGATTAGTGAAGACAAATGTAGGTCCCTTACATTCAGAAATGGGGAACAAAGAAATGGCAGAACAATTAAACACATACTTTGGTTCTGTCTTCACAAAGGAGGACACAAATAACCTGCCAGAAATGTTCAGGAACCAAGGGTCTAGTGAGAGGGAGGAACTGAAGGAAACTAATATTAATTTAAAAAATAGTGCTGGGGAAATTAATGGGGCTAAAGGCTGACAAATCCCCAGGGCCTGATAATCTACATCCCAGAGTACTAAAGGAAGTGGCCCTGGAAATAGTGGATGCATTGGTGGTCATCTTCCAAAATTCTATAGACTCTGGAACAGTTCCTGCCGATTGGAGGATGGCAAATGTAACCCCACTATTTAAAAAACGAGGGAGAGAAAACACAGGGAATTACAGACCAGTTAGCCTAACATCAGTAGTGGGGAAAATGCTCGAGTCTATTATAAAGGATGTGATAACAGAACACTTGGAAGGCATTAACAGGATTGGACAAAGTCAGCATGGGTTTATGAAAGGGAAATCATGCTTAACAAATCTACTGGAGTTTTTTGAGGATATAACTAGTAGAATAGATCAGGGAGAACCAGTGGATGTGATGTATTTGGATTTTCAGAAGGCTTTTGATAAGGTCCCACACAAGAGGTTAGTGTGCAAAATTAAAGCACATGGGATTGGGGGAATATACTGGCATGGATTGAGAATTGGTTGACAGGCAGGAAACAGAGAGTAGGAATAAACGGGTCTTTTTCCGGGTGGCAGGCAGTGACTAGTGGGGTACCGCAGGGATCAGTGCTTGGGCCCCAGCTATTCACAATATATATCAATGATTTGGATGAGGGAACTAAATGTAACATTTCCAAATTTGTAGACGACACAAAGCTGGGGTGGAATGTGAGCTGTGAGGAGGATGCAAAGAGGCTCCAATGTGATTTAGGCAAGTTGGGTGAATGGGCAAGAACATGGCAGATGCAGTATAATGTGGATAAATGTGAGGTTATCCACTTTGGTTGTAAAAACAGAAAAGCAGATTATTATCTGAATGGTGATAGATTGGGAAAAGGGGAGGTGCAACGAGACCTGGGTGTCCTTGTACACCAGTCGCTGAAAGCGAGCATTCAGGTGCAGCAAGCAGTTAGGAAGGCGAATGGTATGTTGGCCTTCATTGCAAGAGGATTTGAGTACAGGAACAGGGATGTCTTACTGCAGTTATACAGGGCCTTGGTGAGACCACATCTGGAGTATTGTGTGCAGTTTTGGTCTCCTTATCTGAGGAAGGATGTCCTTGCCATGGAGGGAGTGCAACAAAGGTTTACCAGACTGATTCCTGGGATGGCAGGTCTGACGTATGAGGAGAGATTGGGTCGACTAGGACTATATTCACTCGAGTTTAGAAGAATGAGAGGTGATTTCATCGAAACATATAAAATTCTAACAGGACTAGACAAACTAGATGCAGGGAGGATGTTCCCGATGGCTGGGGAGTCCAGAACCAGGGGTCACAGTCTCAGGATACGGGGTATGCCATTTAGAACCGAGATGAGGAGAAATTTCTTCACTCAGAGGGTGGTGAACCTGTGGAATTCTCTACCACAGAAGGCAGTGGAGGCCAAGTCATTAGATGTATTCAAGAAGGAGATAGATATATTTTTTAATGCTAAAGGGATCAAGGGATATGGGGGAAAAGTGGGAACAGGGTACTGAGTTCGATGATCAGCCATGATCATTTTGAATGGCAGAGCAGGCCTGAAGGGCCGAATGGCCTACTCTTGCTCCTATTTCGTATGTTTCTTTCTCTCTCTCTCGCTCTCTATTTCTCTCACCCTCTCTCTCTCTCTCTCCCCTTTCTCTCTCTCTCCCTTTCTCTCTCTCTCACTCTCTATTTCCCTCTCTCTCACCCTCTCTCTATTTCTCTCTCTCTCTTTCACCCTCTCTCTCTATTTCTGTCTCTCTCTCTTTCTCTCTCACCCTTTCTCTCGCTCTATTTCTCTTTCTCTCACCCTCTCTATTTCTGTCTCTCTCACCACCTCTTTCTCTCTCTCTCACCCTCTCTCTCTCACTGTCTCTCTCTCTCCCTATTTCTCTCTCCCTATTTCTCTCTCTCTCTATTTCTCGCTCTCTATTTCTTGCTCTCTGTCTCTATTTCTCGTTCTCTATTTCTCGCTCTCTCTCTTTCTCTCACCCTCTCTTTCACCCTCTCTCTTCTCTCTCTCCCTCTATTTCTCTCTGTCTCCCTCCATTTTTTTTCTCTCTCTCTCTCACCCTTTCTATTTCTCTCTCTCTCGCCCTCTCTCTCCCCCTCTCCCTCTCTCCCCCTCTCTCTCTCTCTCCCCCTCTCTCTCTCTCGCCCCCTCGCTCTCTCTCACACACTCTCTCTCTCTCTCCCTCTCTCTCTCTCTCTCTCTCCCCCTCTCTCTCTCTCGCCCCCTCGCTCTCTCTCACACACTCTCTCTCTCTCTCTCTCTCCCTCTCTCTCTCTCTCTCCCTCTCTCTCCCCCTCTCTCTCTCTCGCCCCCTCGCGCTCTCTCTCTCCCCCCCTCGCGCTCTCTCTCTCCCCCCCTCGCGCTCTCTCTCTCCCCCCCTCTCTCTCTCTCTCTCTCTCCCTCTCTCTCCCTCTCTCTCCCCCTCTCTCTCTCACTCTCTCTCTCTCTCTCTATGTAGATGACGACCTATGGTGCTTTCCTACACAAAGGCTCCTTTTGTCGGAATTCTTTCAATATGCTGGACCTGTTGGTGGTCAGTGTCTCTCTCATCTCCTTCGGAATCCAGTGAGTATAACAGTGAGTCCGGCTCACCAATCCATGTCATCTCAACTTGTTTTTACTCCATAGCATCATAGAATCTTACAGCACAGGAGGAGGCCATTCGGCCCATCATGCCTGTGCCGGCTCTTTGAAAGAGCTATCCAATTAGTCCCACTCCCCTGTTTTTTCCCCGTAGCCCCGTAAATTTTTCCACTTCAAGTATTTATCCAATTCCTTTTTGGAAGTTATTATTGAATCGGCCACTATTGAAATTTGTCCTGCCACCTTCAAAGATTTGTGTACATACACCCACAGGTCTGTCTGTTCCTACACCCACTTTAAATATTGTACCATCTAGTTTATTTTGCCTCTCCTCATTCTTCCAACCAAAATGCACTTCACACTTCTCGACATTAAATTTCACCTGCCACATTTCTGCTCATTTCACCAGTCTGTCTATGTCCTCCTGAAGTCTACTACTAGCCTCCTCACTGTTTACTACTTTTATGAGTTTCATGTTATATTTTTAATATTTTATATATTTTAGATTTTTAAAAATGTGGAGTTGTCCCAATATCGAGTGAGTGCCATGTGGTTCTGCCCAACCAATCTATGGGGGTGTTCATGCTGCACAAGAGCCTCCTCCCATCTTTGTTCATTTCACCTGCTCAGCATATCAAATGCCTTAGATACCTCCAGACTTGACTATTCCAATGCTCTGCTGGCCGGCCTCCCATCTTCCACCCTCCATAAACTCGAGCTCATCCTAAACTCTGCTGCCTGTATCCTAACTCGCACCAAGTCCTGTTCTCCCATCACCCCTGTGCTCACTGACCTACATTGGCTCCTGGTCCAGCAATGCCTCGATTTTAAAATTCACATCCTTGTTTTCAAATCCCTCCGTGGTCTCGTCCCTCCCTATCTCTGTAACCTACTCCAGCCCTACAACCCTCCGAGATCTCTGCGCTCCTCCAATTCTGGCCACTTGCGCATCCTGATTTCCATTGTTCCACCATCGGCGGCCGTGCCTTCAGCTGTCTAGACCCTAAGCTCTGGAATTTCCTCTCCAAATCTCTCTGCCTCTCCTCTTCCTCTCTCCTCCTTTAAGATGCTCCTTAAAACTTACCTCTTTGACCAAGCTTTTGATCACCTGTCCTAATATCTCCTTATGTGGCTCGGTGTCAAATTTTCATAGAATCATAGAAAGGTTACAGCACGGAAGGAGCCATTCGGCCCATTGAGTCCGTGCTGGCTCAATGCGAGAGCACTCTAGCTAGTTTACTCACCCACCCTATCCCTGTAACCCTGCAAATTTTTTCCATTCAAGTACTTATCCAGTTCCCTTTTGAAGGCCATGATTGAATCTGCCTCCACCACCCCTTCAGGCAGTGCATTCCAGATCCTAACCACTCGCTGTGTAAAAAAGTTTTTCCTCATGTCACCTTTGGTTCTTTTGCCAATCATGTGTACCTATATCCTCTGGTTCCTGACCCTTCTGCCAATGGGAACAGTTTCTCTTTATCTATTCTGTCTAGACCCTTCATAAGTAGCAATCCTGAGGATTGGGAGCAGTTTAGAATTCAGCAAAAAGGGACCAAGAGATTGATTAAGAGGGGAAAAATAGAGTATGAGAATAAACTTGCAAGGAACATAAAAGTGGACTGTAAAAGCTTGTACAAGTATGTAAAAAGGAAAAGATTAGTGAAGACAAATGTAGGTCCCTTACAGTCAGAAACGGGAGAATTTATAATGGGGAACAAGGAAATGGCAGAGCAATTAAACAAATACTTTGGTTCTGTCTTCGTGGAAGAGGACACAAATAACTTCCCAGAAATGCTAGGGAACCAAGGGACTAGTGAGAAGGAGGAATTAAAGGAAATTAGTATCAGTAAAAAAATAGTATTGGAGAAATTAATGGGACTGAAAGCCAATAAATCCCCAGGGCCTGATAATCTGCATCCCAGAGTACTAAAAGAGGTAGCCATGGAGATAGTGGATGCATTAGTTGTCATCTTCCAAAATTCTATAGATTATGGAACAGTTCCTGCAGATTGGAGGGTGGCAAATGTAACCCCACTATTTAAAAAAGGAGGGAGAGAGAAAACAGGGAACTACAGACCAGTTAGCCTAACATCAGTAGTAGGGAAAATGCTAGAGTTTATTATAAAGGATGTGATAACAGGACACTTAGAAAATATCAACGGGATTGGACAAAGTCTAAGACAACATGGAATTATGAAAGGGAAATCATGTTTGACAAACCTACTGGAGTTTTTTGAGGATATAACTGGTAGAATAGATAAGGGAGAACCAGTGGATATGGTGTATTTGGATTTTCAGAAGGCCTTTGATAAAGTCCCACATAAGAGGTTAGTGTGCAAAATTAAAGCACATGGGATTGGTGGTAATATACTGGCATGGATTGAAAATTGGTTAACAGACAGGAAACAGAGAGTAGGAATAAATGGCTGGAGTCATACCTAGCACAAAGGAAGATGTTAGTGGTTGTTGGAGGCCAATCATCTCAGCCCCAGGACATTGCTGCAGGAGTTCCTCAAGGCAGTGTCCTAGGCCCAACCATCTTCAGCTGCTTCATCAATGACCTTCCCTCCATCATAAGGTCAGAAATGGGGATGTTCACTGATGACTGCACAGTGTTCAGTTCCATTCAGAACCCCTCAGATAATGAAGCAATCCGTGCCTCCATGCAGCAAGACCTGGACAACATCCAGGCTTGTGCTGATAAGTGGCAAGTTACATTCACACCAGACAAGTGCCAGGCAATGACCATCTCCAACAAGAGAGAGTCAACCACCTCCCCTTATCATTCAACGGCATTACCATCGCTGAATCCCCCACCATCAACATTCTGGGGGTCACCATTGACCAGAAACCTCTGCTGCGAGTGACTCACCTCCTGACTCCCCAAAGCCTTTCCACAAGTCAGGAGTGTGATGGAATACTCTCCACTTGCCTGGACGAGTGCAGCTCCAGCAACACTCAAGAAGCTCGACACCATTCAGCACAAAGCAGCCCGCTTGATTGGCACCCCATCCACCACCCGAAACAGTCACTCCCTTCACCACCGGCGCACTGTGGCTGCAGTGTGTACCATCCACAGGATGCACTGCAGCAACTCGCCAAGGCTTCTTCGACAGCACCTCACAAACCTCTGCCACCTAGAAGGACAAGGGCAGCAGGCACATGTGAACAACACCACCTGCACGTTCCCCTCCAAGTCACACACCATCCCGACTTGGAAATATATCGCCATTCCTTCATCGCCGCTGGGTCAAAATCCTGGAACTCCCTTCCTAACAGCACTGTGGGAGAACCTTCAGCACACGGACTGCAGCGGTTCAAGAAGGCGGCTCACCACCACCTTCTCAAGGGCAATTCGGGATGGGCAATAAATGCCGGCCTTGCCAGCGATGCCCATACCCCATGAGCAAATAAAAAATAAGCCAATTCTGTATCCATGCTGCTACAGCCCCTTTTATTCCATGGGCTTCAATCTTGATGACAAGCCTATTATGCGGCACTTTATCAAATGCCTTTTGAAAATCTGTATACACTGCATCATCCGCATTGCCCTCATCTACCCTCTCTGTTACCTTGTCAAAAACTCTATCAAGTTTGTTAAATACGATTTGCATTTAACAAATCCGTGCTGGCTTTCCCTAATCAATCCACACTAGTCCAGAGACTGTTCATTCTGTCCCAGATTATCGTTTCTCAGTTTCCCGACCACCAAGGTTAAACTGACTGGCCTGTAGTTGCTGGGTTTATCCTTGCACCCTTTTTTGAACAAGGGTGTAATATTTGTAATTCTCTAGTCCTCTGGCACCACCCCCGTAGCTAAGGATGTTTGGAAGATTATGGCCAGTACCTCCGCAATTTCCACCCTTACTTCCCTCAGCAACCTAGGATGCATCCCATCTCCGGGTGACTTATCCACTTTAAGTACAGCCAGCCTTTCTAGTATCTCCTTTTTATCGATTTTTAGCCCATCCAGTATCTCAACTACATCTTCCTTTACTGAGACTTTGGCAGCATCTTCTTACTTGGTAAAGACAGATGCAAAGTACTCATTTAGTACCTCGACCATGCCCTCTGCCTCCTTGAGTAGATCTCCTTTATGGTCGCTAATCGGCCCCACCCCTCCTCTTACTACCCATTTGCTGTTTACATGCCAATGGAATACTTTTGGATTCCCTTTTACGTTGGCCGCCAGTCTATTCTCATACTCTCTCTTTGCCCCTCTTATTTCCTTTTTTACTTCCCCTCTGAACTTTCTGTATTCTGCCTGGTTCTCACTTGTGTTAACAACCTGACATCTGTCATACACCCCTTTTTTCTGTTTCATCTTACTCTCTATCTCTTTTGTCAACCAGGGAGCTCTGGCTTCAGTTGCCTTACCTTTCCCCCTTGTGGGAATGTGCCTAGACTGTACCTGAACCATCTCCTCCTTAAAGGCCGCCCATTGTTCAATTACAGTTTTGCCTGCCAATCTTTGATTCCAATTTACCCGGGCCAGATCTGTTCTCATCCCATTGAAATTGGCCCTCCTCCAATTGAGTATTTTTACTTTAGAGTGGTCCGTGTCCTTTTCCATAGCTATTCTAAACCTTATGATACTATGATCGCTGCTCCCTAAATGATCCCCCACTGACACTTGCTCCACTTGACCCACCTCATTCCCTGGAACTCGATCTAGCAATGCCTCCTTCCTCGTTGGGCAGGAAACGTACTGGTCAAGAAAGTTCTCCTGAACACACTTCAAAAATTCCTCCCCCTCTTTGCCCCTTATAATATTTCTATCCCAGTTTATATTAGGATTGTTGAAATCCCCCATTATCACTACTCTATGGCTTTTGCACCTCTCTGTAATTTCCCTGAAAATCCTCTATACCGTTCCCACTAGTTGGTGGCCTTTAGAATACACCCAGTAGTGTAATGGCACCTCTATTATTTATTAACTCTAACCAAATAGATTCTGTCCTTGACCCCTCCAGGACATCCTTTCTCTCCAGTACTGCAATATTCTCCTTAATCAATACTGCAACCCCCCCCCCTTTTTTTCCTTCCCTATCTTTCCTGAACACCTTGTATCCAGGAATATTTAGTACCCAATCCTGCCCTTTTTTGAGCCTGGTCTCCGTTATCGCCACCACATCATAATCCCATGTGTTTATTTGCATCTGCAGCTCACCAACCTTATTCACCAGGCTTCGTGTGTTTACAACATGCACTGTAAACCTAGCTTAGACCTTCTCGTATTCTCTCTCAGTCTGACCCCACCTATTTCTTGCTCTAGTGCTATCTGTCTCTCCTGATCCTTTGTGCACCTTGTTTCTCCTTTCCATTGCTACATCCTGGTGCCCACCCCCCTGTCAATTAGTTTAAACCCCGCCTCCCCCACAGCACGAGTGAACCTCCCCGTGAGGACATTGATCCCAACTCCGTTGAGGTGCAACCTGTCCGGCCTGTACAGGTCCCACCTCCCCCAGAACCGGTCCCAATGCCCCAGGAATCTAAAGCCCTCCTTCCTGCACCATCTCTCCAGACACACATTCATCTGCTCTATCCTCCTATTTCTATACTCACCGACGCGAGGCACTGGGAGTAATCCGGAGATTACTACCTTTGAGGTCCTGCTTGTTAATCTCTTTCCTAACTCCTTAAAATCTGCCTGCAGGACCTCATCCCTCTTTCTACCTATGTCGTTGGTCCTGATATGGACCGCGACCTCTGGCTGTTCTCCCCCCCCCCCCCCCAGAGTGTTCTGTAGCCGCTCGGTGACATCCATGACCCTGGTACCAGGGAGGCAACATACCATCCTGGAATCACATCTGTGGCCGCAGAAACACCTGTCTGCTCCCCTGACTATAGAATCCCCTGTCACTATTGCTCTCCCGATCTTTCTCCACCCCCCTGTACAGTTGAGGTGGTGTGGACTTCGCTCTGGCTGCACTCCCCAGAGGAACCCTCTCCCCCACCAGAATACTGATTAGAGAGCGAAATGCCCCCAGGGGACTCCTGCATGACCGGCCTGGTCCTCCTTTGTCTGATTATGCTCCTGTGGAGCATGTTTTACTGTGTTAAAGGTGCTATATAAATGTAAGTTGTTGTTGTGTATGTTGTGATGTCAGTGTAATACACTATTCCAGATCAACATTGTACCATCCAATGTAACACACTGTTCTAGATCAGTGTTATACCATCCTGTGTAACACACTGTTCTAGATCAGTGTTATACCATCCAATGTAACACACTGTTCTAGATCAGTGTTATACCATCCTGTGTAACACACTGTTCTAGATCAGTGTTATACCATCCGGTGCAACACACTGTTCTAGATCAGTGTTGTACCATCCGGTTTGACACACTGTTCTAGATAAGTGTTATACCATCCTGTGTGACACACTGTTCTAGATCAGTGTTATACCATCCGGTGCACCACACTGTTCTAGATCAGTGTTATACCATCCTCTGTAGCACGCTGTTCTAGATCAGTGTTATACCATCCTGTGTAGCACACTGTTCTAGATCAGTGTTATACCATCCAATGTAGCACACTGTTCTAGATCAGTGTTATACCATCAAGTGCAACACACTGTTCCAGATCAGTGTTATACCATACTGTGTAACACACTGTTCTAGATCAGTGTTATACCATCCGGTGCAACACACTGTTCTAGATCAGTGTTGTACCATCCGGTGTGACACACTGTTCTAGATAAGTGTTATACCATCCTGTGTGACACACTGTTCTAGATCAGTGTTATACCATCCAGTGCAGCACACCGTTCTAGATCAACGTTATACCATCCTCCGCAGCACACGGTTCTAGATCAGTGTTATACCATCCTGTGTAGCACACTGTTCTAGATCAGTGTTATACCATCCAATGTAGCACACTGTTCTAGATCAGTGTTATACCATCAAGTGCAACACACTGTTCCAGATCAGTGTTATACCATACTGTGTAACACACTGTTCTAGATCAGTGTTATACCATCCAGTGCAACACACTGTTCCAGATCAGTGTTTTCCATCCTGTGTGGCACACTGTTCCAGATTAGTGTTATGCCATCCAGTGCAACACACTGTTCTAGATCAGTGTCATGCCATCCAGTGTAACACACTGTTCTAGGTCAGTGTCATGCCATCCAGTGTAACACACTGGTCTAGGTTAGTGCCATGCCCTCCAGTGTAACACACTGTTCTAGATCAGTGTCATACCATCCAGTGTAACACACTGCTCTGGATCAGTGTCAGATCATCCAGTGTGACATGTTAATCTGGATCAAAATGTGAAATGTGACACATTATTCTAAATTAATGTAATATTATCCAGTGTGACATTGTTCGAGAGCAAAGTGTGCCTGTGCTGTAACTCGCAGTTGTACATCAATGCGGTACTGTGCAGTGTAACATCCTGTTCTGGATCAGCATGATACTGTGTCGCATAATGCATTTTTGCACATGAATGTGTTACCATACAGTGTAATGCCCATTCTGGTTCCTTGCGGTACCATGTAGTATAATGCTTCTCTCCTCTTCTATACATGTAATGCAACGACTAATTGCAATGATATGAAGACTGCTTTTAGCAGGATATCAGTGTCTCTTCCTAACGAAATCTTCCATGACATTTCTAAAATGTTACAATGTCAGCTGTGTGTTGAAGAGTTGTCTGGAATTGATGCAGGCAGGAACTTGCTCAGTCACAGTACCTGGGCTGACAGATTGCAGGTGAGAGTTGAAACTTCCAGTTGAGTTGAGGAGCTGAGTCTCTGCTCTTCCTTTCCAGGTCTAGTGCTATCTCTGTGGTAAAGATTCTTCGAGTCCTTCGAGTGCTCAGACCTTTGAGAGCCATCAACAGAGCGAAGGGACTGAAGGTGAGTCAGTGTGTGGAGTACACATGTGTGAATACGTGTGTGTACAGTTGTGTGTGTATGTGTATACTTGTGATAGTACAGGCATGTGTGTAAATGTACAGGTGTGTGTGCCTGTATGCGCACACGTGTGTGTGAGTACTGATGCGTGTGTATGTACAAGTGCGTGTGAGTACAAATGCATGTTTGTGTCTACACGTGCATGTACGTGTGTGTGTGTGTGTGTGTGTGTGTTCATTCATCATTCGTGTGCACTGGGGGACAATAATAAAGCAGTTTGCCTGAGGTTTTGCTACTCTTGGGGTTAAGACAGGGATCACCTGAAGAAACGGGCTGCCTCTCTCCCTCTCCCCTCCTCCTCCTCTCCCCTCCTCCTCCCTCTCCTCCCTCCCTCCCCTCCCCTCCTCTCCTCTCCTCTCCTCCCCTCTGCTCCTCTCTCCCGTCCCCTCATCCCCTCCATCCCCCTCTCCCCTCCCTCCCCCTCCCCTCCTCAGCTCCCTCCCCCCCCTCCCCTCCCCTCTCTCCCCCTCCCCTCCCTCCCCTCCTCTCCTCCCCTTCCACCCCCTCTCCCCTTCCCCTCCCTCCCCCATGCTCCTCCCCTCTCTCCCCCTCCCCTCTCTCCCCCTCCCCTCCTCCCCTCTCCCCTCCCCCCTCTCTCCTCCTCCCCTCTCTCCTCCTCCCCTCTCTCCTCCTCCCCTCTCTCCTTCTCCCCTCCCTCCCCCTCCCTCCCCTCCTCTCCTCCCCTCCTCTCCTCCCCTTCCACCCCCTCTCCCCTTCCCCTCCCTCCCCCACGCTCCTCCCCTCCTCCACTTCTGCCCTCTCTCCCCTCCCCTCCCTTCCTCCCCTTCTCCCCTCTATCCTCCTTCATCCCCTCACTCTCACTCCTCTCCCTCTCTGCTCCTCCCTCTCCTCCCCTGCTCTCTCCACTTACCCCGCTCCACGCTCTCGACCCCCTCCCTCTCTCCTCTCCCCCACCCACTCTCCCCCCTCCCTCTCTCCTCTTCCACACTCCCCCCTCTCTCCTCTCCCCTTCTCCCCCCTCCCTCTCTCCTCTCCCCCTCTTCCCCCTCTCGCCTCTTCCCCCTCTCGCCTCTCCCCCCTCTCTCCCCTCCCTCTCTCCTCTCCCCCTCTCCTCCTCTCTCCTCTCCCCCTCACCTCCTCTCTCCTCTCCCCCGCTCCCGCTCCCTCCTCTCCCCCTTTCCCCCCTCTCCCCCTCTCCCCATGCTCCCTCCTCTCCCCCCTCTGCCCCTCTCTCCTCTGCCCCCTTTCCCCCTACCTCTCTGCTCTTCCCCCTCTCCCCCTCCCTCTCTCCTCTGCCCCCATTCCCCCTCCCTCTCTCCTCTCCCCCTCCCTCTCTCCCCCTCGCTCTCTCCTCTCCCCCCTTTCCCCCTCCCTCTCTCCTCTCCCTCCTCTCCCCCTCTCTTCCCTCCCTCTCTCTTCTCTCCCTCCTCTCCCCCCTCTCCCTCCTCCCTCTCTCCTCTCCCCCCTCCCTCTCTCCTCTCCTCTCCACCCTCTCCCCCCTCTCCCTCCTCCCCCCCTCTCCCACAGGTTAACAGGGAGCAGGACCACAATTCACAAAAAGTGCGACTGAAGGTGACTTCATGTCCCTGTGTTTAAATGGACAGGTCGAATCTTGTGACCCACAGGAGACGAGGCCCTCGGGCACTGTCTGGGTTTAAATCTCACGGGAGCCCCCCCAATGTGGTTCTGAGGGATGTGGGCTTAACATCTCTTGTTTCAGTATTTCTTCAAAGGAGTTTGAATCAAAGATCTTTGGCTGTTTTTCTCCCAACCTGCAGTCTGAGGCCAATGGAGACTGAGCGAAATCATAGACACTTTGATAAGCTTTTCAATGTCAGAATGGGCCAGTGTGTTTCATGGATCAATCCCAGTGGCTACACAGTCCATTTCTGTTCCAAGCTTTGACCCCCTCTGTACCCATCTTTCCCACAACTCCACGCTTGAATCCCTCCAATCAGGTTTCCGCCCCTGCCACAGGACTGAAACGACCCTTATCAAAGGACCCTTATCATTTTGGAGGGGGAGGGTGAACAGCCAGTTGTCGTGGTGCATATAGGTACCAACGATATAGGTAAAAAACGGGATGAGGTCCTACAAGCTGAATTTCGGGAGTTAGGAGTTAAACTAAAAAGTAGGACCTCAAAGGTAGTAATCTCAGGATTGCTACCAGTGCCACGGGCTAGTCAGAGTAGGAATGACAGGATAGCTAGGATGAATACGTGGCTTGAGAGATGGTGCAAGAGGGAGGGATTCAAATTCCTGGGACATTGGAACCGGTTCTGGGGGAGGTGGGACCAGTACAAATTGGACGGTCTGCATCTGGGCAGGACTGGAACCAATGTCCTAGGGGGAGTGTTTGCTAGTGCTGTTGGGGAGGGTTTAAACTAAAGTGGCAGGGGGATGGGAATCGATGCAGGAAGTCAGTGGGAAGTAAAGTGGTGACAGAAACAAAAGGCAGTAAGGGAGAGTGTACAAAACATGACCGGACAGATGGTCTGAGAAAGCAGGGCAAAGACCAAGGGAAGTCGAGATTAAACTGCATTTATTTCAATGCAAGAAGTCTGATGGGCAAGGCAGATGAACTCAGGGCATGGATGGGTACATGGGACTGGGATGTTATAGCTATTACTGAAACATGGCTAAGGGAGGGGCAGGACTGGCAGCTCAATGTTCCAGGGTACAGATGCTATAGGAAAGATAGAGCAGGAGGTAAGAGAGGAGGGGGAGTTGCGTTCTTGATTAGGGAGAACATCACGGCAGTAGTGAGAGGGGATATATCTGAGGGTTCGCCCACTGAGTCTATATGGGTAGAACTGAAAAATGAGAAGGGAGAGATCACGTTGATAGGATTGTACTACAGACCCCCAAATAGTCAACGGGAAATTGAGGAGCAAATATGTAAGGAGATTACAGACAGCTGCAAGAAAAATAGGGTGGTAATAGTAGGGGACTTTAACTTTCCCAACATTGACTGGGACAGCCATAGCATTAGGGGCTTGGATGGAGAGAAATTTGTTGAGTGTATTCAGGAGGAATTTCTTATTCAGTATGTGGATGGCCCGACTAGAGAGGGGGCAAAACTTGACCTCCTCTTGGGAAATAAGGAAGGGCAGGTGACAGAAGTGTTAGTGAGGGATCACTTTGGGACCAGTGATCATAATTCCATTAGTTTTAAGATAGCTATGGAGAATGATAGGTCTGGCCCAAAAGTTAAAATTCTAAATTGGGGAAAGGCCAATTTTGATGGTATTAGACAGGAACTTTCAGAAGTTGATTGGGAGAGTCTGTTGGCAGGCAAAGGGACGACTGGTAAGTGGGAGGCTTTCAAAAGTGTGTTAACCAGGGTTCAGGGTAAGCACATTCCTTATAAAGTAAAGGGCAAGGCTGGTAGAAGGAGGGAACCTTGGATGACTCGGGAGATTGAGGCCCGAGTCAGAAAGAAGAAGGAGGCATATGACATGCATAGGCAGCTGGGATCAAGTGGATCCCTTGAAGAGTATAGAGATTGCCGGAGTAGAGTTAAGAGAGAAATCAGGAGGGCAAAAAGGGGACATGAGATTGCTTTGGCAGATAAGGCAAAGGTGAATCCAAAGAGCTTCTACAAATACATAAAGGGCAAAAGATTAACTAGGGAGAAAGTAGGGCCTCTGAAGGATCAACAAGGTCATCTATGTGCGGAACCACAAGAGATGGGTGAGATCCTAAATGAATATTTCGCATCGGTATTTACGGTTGAGAAAGGCATGGATGTTAGGGAACTTGGGGAAATAAATAGTGATGTCTTGAGGAGTGTACATATTACAGAGAGGGAGGTGCTGGAAGTCTTAACGCGCATCAAGGTAGATAAATCTCCGGGACCTGATGAAATGTATCCCAGGACGTTATGGGAGGTTAGGGAGGAAATTGCGGGTCCCCTAGCAGAGATATTTGAATCATCCACCACTACAGGTGAGGTGCCTGAAGATTGGAGGGTAGCAAATGTTGTGCCTTTGTTTAAGAAGGGCGGCAGGGAAAATCCTGGGAACTACAGACCAGTGAGCCTGACATCTGTAGTGGGTAAGTTGTTAGAGGGTATTCTGAGGGACAGGATCTACAGGCATTTGGAGAGGCAGGGACTGATTAGGAACAGTCAGCATGGTTTTGTGAGAGGAAAATCATGTCTCACGAATTTGATTGAGTTTTTTGAAGGGGTAACCAAGAAGATAGATGAAGGCTCTGCAGTAGACGTGGTCTACATGGACTTTAGCAAAGCCTTTGACAAGGTGCCGCATGGTAGGTTGTTACATAAGGTTAAATCTCACGGGATCCAAGGTGAGGTAGCCAATTGGATACAACATTGGCTTGACGACAGAAGACAGAGGGTGGGTGTGGAGGGTTGTTTTTCAAATTGGAGGCCTGTGACCAGCGGTGTGCCTCAGGGATCGGTGCTGGGTCCGCTGTTATTTGTTATTTATATTAATGATTTGGATGAGAATTTAGGAGGCATGGTTAGTAAGTTTGCAGATGACACCAAGATTGGTGGCGTTGTGGACAGTGAAGAAGGTTATCTAGGATTGCAACGGGATCTTGATAAATTGGGCCAGTGGGCCGATGAATGGCAGATGGAGTTTAATTTAGATAAATGTGAGGTGATGCATTTTGGGAGATCGAATCGGGCCAGGACCTACTCCGTTAATGGTAGGGCGTTGGGGAGAGTTATAGAACAAAGAGATCTAGGAGTACAGGTTCATAGCTCCTTGAAAGTGGAGTCGCAGGCAGATAGGGTGGTGAAGAAGGCATTCAGCTTGCTTGGTTTCATTGGTCAGAACATTGAATACAGGAGTTGGGATGTCTTGTTGAAGTTGTACAAGACATTGGTAAGGTCACATTTGGAATACTGTGTACAGTTCTGGTCACCCTATTATAGAAAGGATATTATTAAACTAGAAAGAGTGCAGAAAAGATTTACTAGGATGCTGCCGGGACTTGATGGTTTGACTTATAGGGAGAGGTTAGATCGACTGGGACTTTTTTCCCTGGAGAGTAGGAGGTTAAGGGGTGATCTTATACAAGTCTATAAAATAATGAGGGGCATAGATAAGGTAGATAGTCAAAATCTTTTCCCAAAGGTTGGGGAGTCTATAACGAGGGGACATAGATTTAAGGTGAGAGGGGAGAGATACAAAAGGGTCCAGAGGGGCAATTTTTTCACTCAAAGGGTGGTGAGTGTCTGGAACGAGCTGCCAGAGGCAGTCGTCGAGGCGGGTACAATTTTGTCTTTTAAAAAGCATTTGGACAGTTGCATGGGTAAGATGGGTATAGAGGGATATGGGCCAAGTGCAGGCAATTGGGACTAGCTTAGTGGTATAAACTGGGCGACATGGACATGTTGGGCCGAAGGGCCTGTTTCCATGTTGTAAACTTCTATGATTCTATAAAGTCACAAATGACATCCTGTGTGACTGTGACCGTGGTAAACTATCCCTCCTCATCCTTCTCCACCTGTCTGCAGCCATTGACACATTGACCACACCGTCCTCCTCCAACACCTCTCCTCCGTCGTCCAGCTGGGTGGGACTGACCTCGCCTGCTTCCATTCCTATCTATCCAGTCATAGCCAGAGAATCTCCTGCAAAGGCTTCTCTTCCCGCTCCTGCACAGTTACCTCTGGAGTCCCCCGAGGATCTATCCTTGGCCCCCTCCCATTTCTCATCTACAAGCTGCCCCTCGGCGACATCATCCGAAAACATAACATCAGGTTCCACATGTCACTGATGACACCCAGCTCTACCTCATCACCACCTCCCTCGACCCCTCCACTGCCTCTCATTTGTCACACTGCTTGTCTGACATCCAATACTGGATGAGCAAAAATTTCCTCCAACTAAATATTGGGAAGACCGAAGCCATTGTCTTCAGTCCCTGCCACAAACTCCGTTCCCTATCCACCAACTCCATCTCTTCCCCCTGGCCACTGTCTGAACCAGACCCTTCACAACCTTGACGTCGTATTTGACTCTGAGATGAGCTTCTGACCACATATCCGCTCCATCACCGAGACCGCCTACTTCCACCTCCGTAATATCGCCCGTCTCCGCCCCTGCCTCAGCTCATCTGCTGCTGAAACCCTTGTTCATGCTTTTATTACCTCCAGACTCAACTATTCCAATGGTCTCCTGGCCGGCCTCCCATCTTCCACCCTGCATAAACTTGAACATAAGAACATCAGAAATAGGAGCAGGAGTAGGCCATACGGCCCCTCGAGCCTGCTCTGCCATTCATTCAGATCATGGCTGATCTTCGACCTCAACTCCACTTTCCCGCCCGATCCCCATATCCCTTGATTCCCTTAGTGTCCAATAATCTATCGATCTCAGCCTTGAATATACTCAATGACTCAGCATCCACAGCCCTCTGGGGTAGAGAATTCCAAAGATTCACAACCCCCAGAGTGAAGAAATTCCTCCTCATCTCAGTTCTAAATGGCCAACCCTTATCCTGAGACAATGCCCTCTAGTTCTAGACTCTCCAACCAGGGGAAACAATCTCTCAGCATCGACCCTATCAAGCCCTCTCATAATCTTATATGTTTTAATGAGATCACCTTTCATTCTTCTAAACTCCAGAGAATATAGGCCCATCCTACAAAATCTCTTCTCGTAGGACAACCCTCTCATCCCAGGAATCAATCTAGTGAATCTTCATTGCACCGCCTCTAAGACAAGTATATCCTTCCTTAGGTAAAGAGACAAAACTGTACGCAGTGCTCCAGGTGAGGTCTCACCAATACCCTGTACAATTGCAACAAGACTTCCTTACCCTTGTACTCCAACCCCCTTGCAATAAAGGCCAACATACTATTTGCCTTCCTAATTGCCTGCTGTACCTGCACATTAACTTTCTGTGTTTCTTGTACAAGGACACTCAAATCCCTCTGAACACCAACATTTAATAGTTTCTCACCATTTAAAAAATATTCTGTTTTTCAATTCTTCCTACCAAAGTGAATAACCTCACATTCCCCACATTCCACTCCATCTGCCACCTTCTTGCCCACTCACTTAACCTGTCTATATCCCTTTGCAGACTCTTTGTGTCCTCCTCACAGCTTACTTTCCCACCTAGCTTTGTATCGTCAGCAAACTTGGATACATTACACTCGGTCCCTTCATCTAAGTCATTAATATAGATTGTAAATAGCTGAGGTCCAAGCACTGATCCTTGCGGCACCCCACTAGTTACAGCCTGACAACCTGAGAATGACCCTTTATCCCTACTCTCTGTTTTTCTGTCCGTTAACCAATCCTCAATCCGTGCTAATATATTACCCCAACCTCATGAACCCTTACCCTGTGTAACAACCTTTCATGTGGCACCTTATCGAATGCCTTTTGAAAATCCAATATACTACATCCACTGGTTCCCCTTTATCTACCCTGCTAGTTACAACCTCAAAAACTCTAATAGATTTGTACACACAATTTCCCTTTCATAAAAGCATGTTGACTCTGCCTAATCATATTATGGTTTTCTCAGTGCCCTGTTACCAGGTCCTTAATAATGGATTCCAGCATTTTCCCGACGACAAAAGAAATTAAGGATAGAATTAGATCCAAAGAGGAGTCATATAAAGTTGCCAGAAGAAGTAGCAAGCCTGAGGATTGGGAGCAGTTTAGAATTCAGCAAAAAGGGACCAAGAGATTGATTAATCTGCATCCCAGAGTACTAAAAGAGGTAGCCATGGAGATAGTGGATGCATTAGTGTCATCTTCCAAAATTCTATAGATTATGGAACAGTTCCTGCAGATTGGAGGGTGGCAAATGTAATCCCACTATTTAAAAAAGGAGGGAGAGAGAAAACAGGGAACTGCAGACCGGTTAGCCTAACATCAGTAGTAGGGAAAATGCTAGAGTTTATTATAAAGGATGTGATAACAGGACACTTAGAAAATATCAATGGGATTAGACAAAGTCAACATGGATTTATGAAAGGGAAATCGTGTTTGACAAACCTACTGGAGTTTTTTTGAGGATGTAACTGGTAGAATAGATAAGGGAGAACCAGAGGATGTGGTTTATTTGGATTTTCAGAAGGCCTTTGATAAAGTCCCACATAAGAGGTTTGTGTGCAAAATTAAAGCATGTGGGATTGGTGGCAATATACTGGCATGGATTGAAATAACAGACAGGAAACAGTAGGAATAAATGAGTCTTTTTCGGGGTGGCAGGTAGTGACTAGTGGGGTACCGCAGGGATCAGTGCTTGGGCCCCAGCTATTCACAATATATGTCAATGATTTGGATGAAGGAACCAAATGTAATATTTCCAAGTTTGCTGACGACACAAAACTAGGTAGGATCATGAGTTGTGAGGAGGATGCAAAGAGGCTTCAAGACGATTTAGACAAGTTGAGTGAGTGGGCAAATACATGGTAGATGCAGTATAACGTGGATAAATGTGAAGTTATCCACTTCGGAAGGAAAAACAGAAAGGCAGAGTATTATTTAAATGGTGATAGATTGGAAAATCTAGGGGTACCGTAGCATAGTGGTTATGTTACTGGACTAGTAATCCAGAGGCCTGGACAAATAATCCGGAGTCATGAGTTCAAATCCCGCCACGTGCAGCTGGGGAATTTAAATTCAATTAATTAAATAAAATCTAGAATTAAAATACGAGTATCAGTAATGGTGGCTATGAAACTACCCGATTGTCGTAAAAACGCATCTGGTTCACTGATGTCCTTTAGGGAATGAAACCTGCCGTCCTTACCCGGTCTGGCCGATATGTGACTCCAGACCCACAGCAATGTGGTTGATTCTTAATTGCCCTCTGAAATGGCCTAGCAAGCCACTCAGTTGTAAAATCTCGCTAAAAAAAGTCACAATAAAAATAAAACCGGACGGACCACCCGGCATCGGACACGACAAAGTCCTCCTCACTAACATCTGGGGACTTGTGCCAAAATTGGGAGAGCTGTCCCACAGACTAGTCAAGCAACAGCCTGACATAGCCATACTCACAGAATCATACCTTTCAGCCAACGTCCCAGACTCTTCCATCACCATCCCTGGGTATGTCCTGTCCCACTGGCAGGACAGACCTACCAGAGGTGGTGGTACAGTGATATACAGTCAGGAGGAGTGGCCCTGGGAGTCCTCAACATTGACTCTGGACCCCATGAAATGTCAAACATGGGGAAGGAAACCTCCTGCTGATTACCACCTACCGCCCTCCCTCAGCTGATGAATCAGTCCTCCTCCATGTTGAGCACCACTTGGAGGAAGCACTGAGGGTAGCAAGGGCACAGAATGTACTCTGGGTGGGGGACTTCAATGTCCATCACCAAGAGTGGCTCGGTAGCACCACTACTGACCGAGCTGGCCGAGTCCTGAAGGACAAAGCTGCTGGACTGGGCCTGCGGCAGGTGGTGAGCGAACCAACAGGAGGGAAAAACTTACTTGACCTCGTCCTCACCAATGTACCTGTCGCAGATGCATCTGTCCATGACAGTATTGGTAGGAGTGACCACCGCACAGTCCTTGTGGAGATGAAACCCCATCTTAGCACTGAGGACACCATCCAACGTGTTGTGTGGCACTACCACCGTGCTAAATGGGATAGATTCAGAACAGATCTAGCAGCTCAAAACTGGGCATCCATGAGGCGCTGTGGGCCATCAGCAGCAGCAGAATTGTATTCCAGCACAATCTGTAACCTCATGGCCCGGCATATTCCTCACTCTACCATTACCAACAATCCTGGGGATCAACCCTGGTTCAATAAGGAGCGTAGAAGAGCATGCCAGGAGCAGCACCAGGCGTACCTAAAAATGAGGTGCCAACCTGGTGAAACTACAACTCAGGACTACATGCATGCTAAACAGCGGAAGCAACATGCTGTAGACAGAGCTAAGCAATTCCACAACCAACGGATCAGATCAAAGCTCTGCAGTCCTGCCACATCCAGTCGTGAATGGTGGTGGACAATTAAACAACTAACGGGAGGAGGAGGCTCTGTAAACATCCCCATCCTCAACGATGGCGGAATCCAGCACGTGAGTGCAAAAGACAAGGCTGAAGCGTTTGCAGCCATCTTCAGCCATAAGTGCCGAGTGGATGATCCATCTCAGCCTCCTCCCGATATCCCCACCATCACAGAAGCCAGTCTTCAGCCAATTCGATTCACTCCACGTGATATCAAGAAACGGCTGAGTGCACTGGATACAGCAAAGGCTATGGGCCCCGACCACATCCCGGCTGTAGTGCTGAAGACTTGTGCTCCAGAACTAGCCGCGCCTCTGGCCAAGCTGTTCCAGTACAGCTACAGCACTGGCATCCACCCGACAATGCGGAAAATTGCCAGGGTATGTCCTGTCCACAAAAAGCAGGACAAATCCAATCCGGCCAATGACCGCCCCATCAGTCTACTCTCAATCATCAGCAAAGTGATGGAAGATGTCGTTGACAGTGCTATCAAGCGGCACTTACTCACCAATAACCTGCTCACCGATGCTCAGTTTGGGTTCCGCCAGGACCACTCGGCTCCAGGCCTCATTACAGCCTTGGTCCAAACATGGACAAAAGAGCTGAATTCCAGAGGTGAGTTGAGAGTGACTGCCCTTGACATCAAGGCAGCATTTGACCGAGTGTGGCACCAAGGAGCCCGAGTAAAATTGAAGTCAATGGGAATCAGGAGGAAAACTCTCCAGTGGCTGGAGTCATACCTAGCGCAAAGGAAGATGGTAGTGGTTGTTGGTGGCCAATCATCTCAGCCCCAGGACATTGCTGCAGGAGTTTCTCAAGGCAGTGTCCTCGGCCCAACCATCTTCATCTGCTTCATCAATGATCTTCCCTCTATCATAAGGTCAGAAATGGGGATGTTCGCTGATGATTGCACAGTGTTCAGTCCCATTCGCAACCCCTCAGATAATGAAGCAGTCCGAGCCCGCATGCAGCAAGACCTGTATAACATCCAGGCTTGTGCTGATAAGTGGCAAGTAACATTCGCGCCAGACAAGTGCCAGGCAATGACCATCTCCAACAAGAGAGAGTCTAACTACCTCCCCTTGACATTCAACGGCATTACCATCACCAAATCCCTCACCATCAACATCCTGGGGGTCACCATTGACCAGAAACTTAACTGGACCAGCCATATAAATACTGTGGCTACAAGAGCAGGTCAGAGGCTGGGTATTCTGCGGCGAGTGACTCACCTTCTGACTCCCCAAAGCCTTTCCACCATCTACAAGGCACAAGTCAGGAGTGTGATGGAATACTCTCCACTTGCCTGTATGATTGCTGCTCCAACAACACTCAAGAAGCTCGACACCATCCAGGACAAAGCAGCCCACTTGATTGGCACCCCATCCACCACCTTAAACATTCACTCCCTTCACCACCGGCGCACAGTGTCTGCAGTGTGTACCATCCACAGGATGCACTGCAGCAACTCGCCAAGGCTTCTTCGACTGCACCTCTACCACCTCGAAGGACAAGGGTAGCAGGCACAATGGAACAACACCACCTGCACGTTCCCCTCCAAGTCACACGCCATCCCGACTTGGAAATATATCACCGTTCCTTCATCGTCGCTGGGTCAAAACCATGGAACTCCCTTCCTAACAGCACTGTGGGAGAACCGTCACCACACAGACTGCAGCGGTTCAAGAAGGCGGCTCACCACCACCTTCTCAAGGGCAATTCGGGATGGGCAATAAATGCTGGCCTCGCCAGCGACACCCACATCCCATGAACAAATAAAAAAAAATGTTGCTGTACAAAGGGACCTGGGTGTCCTTGTACACCAGTCACTGAAAGCAAACATGCAGGTGCAGCAAGCAGTTGGGAAGGCAAATGGTATGTTGGCCTTCATTGCAAGAGGATTTGAGTACAGGAGCAAGGATGTCTTACTGCAGTTATACAGGGCCTTGGTGAGACCACACCTGAAGTATTGTGTGCAGTTTTGGTCTCCTTATCTAAGAAAGGATATACTAACCATAGAGGGAGTGCAACGAAGGTTGACCAGACTGATTCCTGGGATGGCAGGACTGTCGTATGAGGAGAGATTGGGTCGACTCGGCCTATATTCACTCGAATTTAGGAGAATGAGAAGGGATCTCATTGAAACGTAAAATTTCTGACAGGGCTCGACAGACTGGATGTTTCCCCTGGCTGGGGTGTCCAGAACAAGGGCTCACAGTCTCAGGATATGGAGTAGGACATTTGGAACTGAGATAGAGGATCAGCCATGATCACATTGAATGGCGGAGCAGGCTCGAAGGGCCGAATGGCCTACTCCTGCTCCTATTTTCTATGTTTCTATGTCTGATGTTAGGCTAACTGGCCTGTAATTCCCTGTTTTCTCTCTCTCTCCTTTCTTGAATAGCGGTATTACATTTGTTACCTTCCAATCCACGAGGACCGTTCTAGAATCTAGGGAATTCTGGAAGATCACAACCAATGCATCCACTGTCTCTGCAGCCACCTCTTTTAGAACCTTAGGATGTGGGCCATCAGGTCCAGGGGATTTGTCGGCTTTTAGTCCCATTAGTTTCTCCAGTAATTTTCTTTACTAATCTTAATTACTTTAAGTGCCTCACTCTCATTTACCCCTTTGTTCCCCACTATTTCTGGTATTTTTTTGTGTCTTCTACTGTGAAGACAGATACAAAATATTTGTTTTTAACGTCTCTGCTATTTCCTGATTCCCCATTATAATTTCTCCTGTCTCTGCCTCTAAGGGACCCACATTTACTTTCGCTAATCTCTTCCTTTTTTTTATTTGTAGAAGCTCTTACAATCTGTTTTTATATTTCTTGCTAGTTTGCTCTCATTCTATTTTCTCTCTTTTTATCAATTTTTTGGTCGTCCTTTGCCGGTTTCTAAAACCCTCCCAATCCTCAGGCTTACTATTATTCTTCACAACATTATAGGCCTCTTCGTTTCATCTAATACTGGTTAGCCACGGTTGGATCACTTTTCCCGTGGAATTTTTATCCCTCAAGGGAACTTTTATTCGTTGAGAATTATGAATTATTTGTTTAAATGTTTGCCATTGCTTATCCACCATCATATCTTTTAATATATTTAGTTCCCAACCTTGGTCACCCTGCAACCAAGTATCAGTAATGTTTACTAGATCAAACCCATTTATCTCTATTTGTGCCATTAATTCAATTGTCTTGTTACGAATGCTTCGTGCATTCAGAAAAAGTGCCCTTAATTTTAACATTTTACTATTTTTCCTTGATTTGACCTTATTCACTGTTGCACTATTACCGTTAAACTCTCTGTCCTTTCCTGTCACACTCTGCTTACCTTTACCCAAATCGCTACTCTGCTCTACAGCCTTGACTTTTCTTTTTAGACCTATAAACGTACCCTTTCCTGAACCCTCCCCTCTTATTAGTTTAAAGCCCTATCTACCGCCCTAGTTATTCGATTCGTCAGGACACTGGTCCCAGCCCGATTTAAGTGGAGCCCATCCCAACGGAACAGCTCCCTCTTTCCCCAGAACTGATGCCAGTGCCCCATGAATTGAAAGCCCTGCTTCCCACACCACTCTTTCAGCCACACATTTAACCATCTAATCCTGTTTGTCCCTATGCCAATTTGCACGTGGCTCAGGTAGTAATCCAGAGATTATTACCTTTGAAATTCTGCTTTTTCATTTAGACCCGAACTCCTCAAACTCTCTCAGCAGAACCTCATTCCTAGTTCTACCCATGTCATTGGTTCCTACATGGACCACGACAACTGGATCCTCCCCCTCATGCTCCAAGTTCTTCTCCAGCCACAAGGAGATGTCCTTAACCCTGGCACCAGGCAGGCAACACAGCTTTCGGGACTCCCAGTCACGGCTGCAGAGAACAGTATCTATCCCCCTGACTATACTATCCACCAACACTGACACATTCCTTTTCGCTCCCCCCACGGTACCGTGGTCAGTTTGCCCATCCTTCCTGCAATCTTTGTTCTTATCCACGCAGGTAGCAAGTACCTCGTACCTGTTGGACAAGGGCAAAGGCTGAGGCTCCTCCACCACTGCATCTCAGGTCTCCTTACCTGCCTGACTCTCGGTCACAACCTCCTGTCCCTCACCACTAACCAAATCTAAACCACTACCTAACCTAAGGGGTGTGACTGCCTCCTGTCTCAAAGTGTTCAGGTAACTCTCCCCCTCCCTGATGCATCGCAATGTCTGCAGCTCGGGCTCAAAAACTCTGAGCCGAAGTTCCTCAGGTTGCAGACACTTATTGCCTGGGATCTCGCTGCTCTCCACAAACTCCCACATGCTGCAGTTACGGCACCACCTGAACTGCCATCTGGATCTAACCTTGTTTTATTATTCAATTAGTTAACATTTTCATTCACTCGATATTTTTAGTTTTATTAACGAGTTTAAGTTGATTTATTAAAGTAATAGTTAGAGTTTCCCAGCTCTTAGCTCAGAGAGTAAATAAAAACGCTCATCCTCAGCAACCAATCACCTACCTGCTGTCCTGTGATGTCACTCCTTGATTATTTCTCCGCTGCTCCTTTTAAGCTCATCCAAAACACTGCTGACCCCCGACCCCTAACCCCAACCCGACCCCTAACCCCAACCCCAATGCAGCTGCCCCCCGACCCCCAACCCGAACCCCAACCCGAACCCGAACCCTAACCCTAACCCTAACCCTAATGCAGCTGCCCCCCGACCTCTAACCCCAACCCGAACCCTAACCCTAACCCTAATGCAGCTGCCCCCGACCCCTAACCCTAACCCTAACCCTAACCCTAATGCAGCTGCCCCCCGACCTCTAACCCGAACCCTCACCCTAACCCTAATGCAGCTGCCCCCCGACCTCTAACCCGAACCCGAACCCTTACTCTAACTCACACCAGGTCCCATTCACCCATCACCCCCTGAACCCTAACTCACACCAGGTCCCGTTCACCCATCGCCCCCCTGAACCCTAACTCACACCAGGTCCCGTTCACCCATCGCCCCCCTGAACCCTAACTCACACCAGGTCCCGTTCACCCATCGCCCCATTTGCTCGCTGACCTACATTGGCTCCTAGTCTGGGAACATCTTGATTTTAAAATTCTCATCCTTGTTTTCAAATCCCTCCATGGTCTCACCCCCTCCCTATCTCTGTAACCTCCTCCAGTCCTACAACCCTCCAAGATCTCTGCGCTCCTCCAATTCTGGCCTCTTGGCATCCCTGATTTTAATCACTCCACCATTGACGGCCGTGCCTTCATCTGCCTAGGCCCTAAGCTCTGGAATTCCCTCCTCTAAACCTCTCCTCCTCTCTACCTCTCTCCTCCTTTAAGACGCTCCCTAAAACCTACCTCTTGACCAAACTTTTGGTCACCTGTCCTAATATCTCCTTATGTGGCTCGGTGTTAACATTTTGTTTGATGAACGAAGCGCCTTGGGACGATTTACCACATTAAAGGTGGTATATAAATGCAAATCGCTGTTGTTGTTTGATCCCAGTTCCTGTCCGTACCCAGGTTTGACCCAGAGAGAGGGAGACACGGACAAGCGTAAACACACGCACAGTCGCAGAGACACACGCACACGCACAGTCACAGAGACGCACACACATGCACATGCATAGTCACAGAGACACACGCACATGCACAGTCACAGAGCGACACACATGCACATGCACAGTCACAGAGACACACACGCACACGCACAGTCACAGAGAGACACACGCACATGCACAGTCACAGAGACGCACACACACGCACATGCATAGTCACAGAGACGCACAGTTACAGAGACACACACAGTCACAGACACGCACACGCACATGCACAGTCACAGACGCACACACACACATGCACAGTCACAGAGAGACGCACATGCACAGTCACAGAGAGATGCACATGCACAGTCACAGACAAGCACACGCACACGCACAGTCACAGAAACGCACATGCACAGTCACAGACACGCGCACACACACACACACATGCACAGTCACAGAGACACATACACGCATATGCACAGTCACAGAGACACACACAAGCACATGCACAGTCATGGAGACACACAGTCACAGAGACACGCACAGTCCCAGAGACATGCACACACACAGTCACAGACAAGCACAGTCACAGACACGCGCACACACACACACACACACACACACACACACACACAGAGTCACAGAGACGCACACACACAAGCACAAGCATTCACAGAGACACAGGCGCACACAGTCACAGAGACACACACACACGCACAGTCACAGACACAAACATGCACACGCACAGTCACACACTCACAGTCACAGAGACACACACGCACATGCACAGTCAGAGACACACGCACAGTCACAGAGATACACATACACGCACAGTCACAGAGACACACACGCACATGCACAGTCACAGAGATACACGTGCACATGCACACACACATGCTCGTGCACAGACACAGGGACACGCACAGACACAGAGGCACACACACATGCTCATGCACAGACACAGAGACACGCACAGACACAGAGGCACACATGCATTCACAGAGACACACCCACAGTCACACAGAGACATGCACAGTTACAGAGACACGCACAGTCACAGAGAGATACGCACAGTCACAGAGAGACACACACGCACAGTCACAGAGAAACCAGACACACACACAACCCCATCCAGTCCCATTCCTGAGGGAAGGAGTAAGTATAAAAACAGTGTATTTTTGGCCCAGAACAGCATGATTTTTGTCTGCAGGATGTGGCCAATACAGGAAAATCATCCTGGATGTGTTTCCCCTCCGCCCCCACACTATGTAGAGCTTAGTTTTTCCCCCTCCCCCCACCACACACACTCGGCCTGTCCTGAACTGCCTTTTTTAAAACGTTGACTTGTGAGTGAGTTGTCCAGCCTGAATTGTGATGCCCTCCCTAGTAGCAGTGCCGGTATCTGACCTGTCCCATTGCCTCTTTTTTAGCATGTTGTACAGTGCGTGTTCGTGGCGATCAAGACCATTGGGAACATCGTGATTGTCACCACCCTCCTACAGTTCATGTTCGCCTGTATTGGTGTCCAGCTCTTCAAGGTAAGTGACTAGCTGGAGAACTCGGTCAGACTGACAGTGAGCAGGCCAGGAATGGGCAGTGGAGCAAAAAATACAACCTCCCCTCCCGCTCCATGGGCGCAGAATAAAGGGGGAGATGTCACGGGTCCTGTGCTGGGCTGGAGCAGATGAACTCAGGAGAGCGAGAACAGGAAAGTGGGACAGGAGCCAAGTGCAAGCTCAGGAGCCTGTCTGATTTTCTGCTTCTGATCAGACCGGGCTTTAGGGGTCTTCCCTCTCCTGCCTGATTTTCCTGTATTGGCTGCATCCAGGCAATCAAATCCACCTAGGGCAGGGTTGGGAAATCAGCTCCAAGGATCATCGCTCAGCAATGAGGGCTGAGGAATTATTACTGAATCATTGGGCGGAGCAACTATTACTGGGATGTAGGGTGAGCAATTATTACTGGGCTGCAGAACTGAGTAATTATTCCTGCTCAGTTGGGTTGAGTGATTATTACTGGAACATGTAGCCAAGGAGTTATTACTGAGTCATCTGGCTGAGAAATTATTACTGGGACATCTGGCTGAGAAATTATTACTGGGACATCTGGCTGAGAAATTATCACTAGGACATCTGGCTGAGAAATTATTACTGGGACATCTGGCTGAGAAATTATCACTGGGACATCTGGCTCATAAATTATCACTGGGACATCTGGCTGAGAAATTATTACTGGGACATCTGGCTGAGAAATTATTACTGGGACATCTGGTTGAGAAATTATTACTGGGACATCTGGCTGAGGAATTATTACTGGGCAATACAGCTGAGAAATTATTACTGGGCCATAATATCATAGTATCTTGGTAGGTACAGCACAGGAGGAGGCCATGCAACCCATTGTGCCTGTGCTGGCTCCTTTAAAGAACTATCCAATTAGTCCCATTAGCTCTTTCCCCATAGCCCTGTACATTTTTTCCCTTCAAGTATTTATCCAATTCCAACCATCTGGCTGAGGAATTATTACTGGGACCTGTGGTTGAAGAATTATTACTGGGACCAGTGGTTGAAGAATAATTACTGGGTCTTGTGGTTGAAGAATTATTACTGGGTCTTGTGGTTGAAGAATTATTGCTGGGTCTTGTGGTTGAAGAATTATTACTGGGTCTTGTGGTTGAAGAATTATTACTGGGTCTTGTGGTTGAAGAATTATTGCTGGGTCTTGTTGAATCATTGCTGGGACCTGTGGTTGAAGAATTATTACTGGGACCAGTGGTTGAAGAATTATTACTGGGATCTGTGACTGAGGAATTATTACTGGGATCTGTGACTGAGGAATTATTACTGGGACTTGTGGCTGAGGAATTATTACTGGGAGGGAGGCTGAGGAATTGTTACTAGGATATGGGTTTAGAATGTCACACTGGAGTACTGCTGGTGTTGCTAGTGTCCTGTGCTGTATAGAGAGGGGTTCTACAACTGAGGGATGTCCTCGAGTACTGACACCTGCTGTAAAATCTCTCTGTGTTGTTGCTCGTCTCTCTGGTACTAATTTATCATCTTCTTCAATTCAGGGAAAGTTTTACAGCTGCACTGACCCCTCCAAAATGACAGAGGAGGACTGCAAGTAAGTGTGAGTGGGTCATGAGTTGGCTCTGCTGATGCAGTGAATGGTACAGCTGGGGACTGGGTGCTGGAGAAGACACTGAGGTCATCAGGAGACTAAGAGCCAAGGCCTGAGGTTAAGGGCAGAAGCTGGGCTTGAAGTTCTAGGAATCAGTTATCATAGAATGATACTGCACAGAAGGAGGCCATTCTGCCCATCGTGCCTGTGTCGGCTCTTCAAAAGAGCTATACAGTTAGTCCCCACTCTTTCCCCACAGCCCTGCAGATTTTTCCTCTTCAAGTTTTTATCCAATTCCCTTTTGAAAGTTATTATTGAATCTGCTTCCTCCACCCTTTCAGGCAGTGAATTCCAGATCATAACAACTCGCTGTGGAAAAACATTTCTCCTCATCTCTCCTCTGGTTCTTTTGCCGATTATCTTAAATCTGTGTCCTCTGGTTACCGACCCTCCTGCCACTGGAAACAATTTCTCCTTATTTACTCAATCAAAACTGTTCATGATTTTGAACACCTCGATCAAATCTCCTCTTAACCTTCTCTGTTCCAAGGAGAACAATCCCAGCTTCTCCAGTCTATCCATGTAACTGAAGTCCCTCATCCCTGGAATCATTCCAGTAAATCTTCTCTGCACCATCTGTAAGGCCTTGACATCTTTACTTAAGTGTGGGGCCCAGAATTGGACACACTACTCCAGCTGAGGCCGAACCAGTGAATTATAAAGGTTAAGTGTAACTTCCTTGCTTTTGTACACTGTGCGGGGAACTTTAATCCTTGAGAACAGGTGGGAAGTAAAAATTGCAGAAATTTGAAGAACGACCACAACCAGGGCCCAAGGTGCCGAGTTGCGGGTTTAACGGAGGGGCATTTGGCTGCGTGTGAGTAACCTGAATGTGAGGCGGGTCGATCGTTCGGAATGGTGGATTGGTAATTATCGCAGTCGTTCAATTGATAGAGGTTAATGAGGCGATTTTGAATTGAATTGAACAGGCACTTGAATTTAACGTGTCCAGCACAGGTTTCCCGGGGCTCAGGAAACTCGCCAGAGAAAAGGAGGCGAGATTGAGCTGCAGTTCATGAGGGTCTTTAACGTTGTGATTGCTCGATGTGGATAAAAGCTCAGTGCTTACAGCTGGTGTCTCAGTTCCCTCTTCAAAATGTTTGGCAGAGAGTTCTTGTGTTCATACAGCTTTTTCAGAACTTTGGAGCCTTTCAAACGGACAAGATCAAGATTGGTTGGGGGGGGGATGCAATGGGTGTATTCAATAGGAATCAGAGGTGGAAGACAGTCACCATCCATTGCAGCCATCTCATGCAGTGTTGGGATCTGCAGGAGCACAGGACAGAGGGGCAGAACACAGATCTGGAAAACAGCAGAGGGGGGACCAACGGAGGGGCTGATGTCGCAGTGGGTACTGCCCACATGAGAGGGTCTGCAGACAGAGGCTGAGCTTCCTGGACCTCTCTGAGGAGCAGTGCCTGCGCAGGCTGAGATTGAATCGGCAGGTGGTCGCTGATATCTGCAGGATCCTTCAGGAAGAGCTGCACCCAGCTGGGCTCATTGGCCACGCATTACCCGTCGCAGTTAAAATCACCACTGCCCTCAATTTCTTTGCCTCTGGGCACCACCACTGAAATCTCCAGGGTGTGTCAGTCGTCTGCACTAAGTGTACAAGGCAGGTGACGGATGGGTTGTTTGACAGGGCATCCGATTATGCCAACTTCAACAGCCACAACATATGTCAGAATGAGTGGGCAGTGGGTTCGCCTCTCTGGCTGGCTTCCCACGTGTGCAGGGCACAATCGATTCCACACACTTGGCAATCTGAGGACCCCCGCATGAGGAAGGAGTCTTCATAAACCGAGAGGGCTATCACTCCATCAATGTCCAGCTGGTGTGTGACCACAGGAAGAGATTTCTACAGGCCTGCACCAGATTCCCTGGCAGCTGTTATGATGTGTTCATTCTGTGCCAGTCCAACATTCCCGACCTCTTGCAAACAGGAAAACAGGAGACAGACTTAAGGACTGGCTCATCGGAGACAAGGATAGCCCCTGCAAACATAGCTCATGACACCTGTGGGGAACCCCACCAACGAGGCACAAGAGCGATACAACCAGAGCCACATGATCACCAGGTGTGTCACTGGACAAGCCATCGGCATGTTGAAGATGCACTTCAGATGCTTGGATAGGTCTGGAGGCGCCCTTCAGTACTCGCCAGCGAGGGTCTCCACAATCGTCATGGTGTGCTCTGTCCATTGCGCAGCAGAGAGGGTTACAGGCGGAGGAGGACAAAAGCACTTGTCAATCATCCTCTGTTGGCGATAACATTGAAGAAGAGGAGGAGGATGAGGAGAATGAGGAACATGAAGATGGGGCACCCATCGCCAGACCAGTCATGCACATTACTGCCCTCTCCTCTCACAGGTTCTCATAATAAAAGTGTCAAAATAAAGACATTGAGGTACTCAGACCGGCTCCTCCCACTCTCCCCTTTCCACAAAACAGACCTTCAACCACGCAACACCCATTGCACATCCGCCCAATGTGTCCCTCATGTATTGGCATTCATCATGAAGCAAACGATAGGCGATTTCACACTCGGGACACAGTAATGGGCAAGACATGGAAGTGGTGCTAATTAATCCATTCAATGTGCCAATAAAAAAAAAGAATTTAACATAACATTTCTTCAAACACCCTTGTGCACACCATTGGTGAACTACAGTTTCTTGAACTTATGCTTCCGACCGCTTCTAACAGGTGCATCCCCTGTGGCTTCAGCAGAGGTAGAGGCAGGTTGCTCAGGTCCCTGCCCTGACTGCTGATATGCTTTTGCCCTACGACCTCTGGGTTTTGGAGCCCTTGAGGGCCCCGCCAAAGACTGCTCCACCTGTGCAGGGACAGACTCGGCCACCTGGAGAGGAGGTAGCATTGCGGGTACTGGTTGAGAGGGGGGCAACAGGTGAGACATGGGAGCACTTTGAGTGGCATCTCCACTGCCACATCCCCTTTCGCCATCATCCCTCTCCCGGGCCAGGCCCACATCACTCCTACCGCCCTGCTGGACCGCAGCTTAGTGAGCATATAGGCCACATTGTACAGCCACGGATAAGGTATCTGTCGTCTTGTTGAAGGCGGCAGATGTCTTCTGCATAGCCGTGGTCATAGTCTGCATAGACTCATTTGAGAGTCGTGCTTGAAGCTCCATGGCAGACATTCTCGCAATTACCTGCGACACCAATCCAATAGTGATGGAGTTGGACTCCTCCATCCTCTCCGCTATTGTGGACAGTGTGCGTGGCACGTCTTCCAGTAACTCACAAATTTGCAGCTGTACCTCAATCATTCTCATTCTCCTCAACGATGGCTCCGGGATTCAGCATTTGTGTCCTGCTGAGCGGAGCTTGGAGAGGAGTGCGACACGGACTCTCCACAGCTGCCCCTGCCACCAGTGTCTGCTCGGGCTCATTTGTGAGTGGTGAATCACCAGGTGACAATCCAGCCCAACAGGATCCACTGAAGTGCGAGTACCTGTGCTGGTGCTGGATGTCCTGTGACACTGCGATCTCAGAAGGAATGAGGTTCTCTGAGGAATCACTGTCTTCCATCTCCCCACATTCTGGTGCGCGTGAAGGCCCTGGAAGACAACAGAAAGCAATATGAATTAGTCATTGGTAAATTAACAGTCTTGCCATTGACCGTACTCAGGTCTGTCAGAATTCAGTCATTGATGAAATAAAGTCATCATGTGTGTGGAAAATGTTGAAATTCCGTCACCAGATCTCTGTGGGTTCCTGGTCTCTCCATCTCCGATGGACAGGGATGCAGATGTGCCACTTATCTCCATGGCTTTCTCCTCTGCATCTGTCAGCTGGACTATTTGTGATGGGCCACCTCCAGTCCTTATCCTCTCCCTTCCATTTTGCTTCCTTCTCCTACCAGGGGTGGTAGAACTGACCTGTCAGTGACTGAAGGTGATGTATTCAGGGGCAGTGCATTGGGTGAGGCTGACAATCAGATGCATCACATTGCATCAGGATTGGGGTGAGTGGCAGTGGTGGGAGCACAAATGGGAGGTGAGGAAGAGCATAGAAAGTGAAGGGTGATTGCTGTGAAATTTGGTGAGTGTGAGGAGTGATGTGATGGAGTGATGTGATGGAGTAGGTGTGAGGAGTGATGTGAGGAGTAGGTGTGAGGAGTGATGTGAGGAGTAGGTGTGAGGAGTAGGTGTGAGGAGTAGGTGTGAGGAGTAGGTGTGATGGAGTAGGTGTGAGGAGTGATGTGATGGAGTGATGTGATGCAGTAGGTGTGAGGAGTGATGTGAGGAGTAGGTGTGAGGAGTGATGTGAGGAGTAGGTGTGAGGAGTGATGTGAGGAGTAGGTGTGAGGAGTAGGTGTGAGGAGTAGGTGTGAGGAGTAGGTGTGATGGAGTAGGTGTGAGGAGTGATGTGAGGAGTAGGTGTGAGGAGTGATGTGATGGAGTGATGTGATGGAGTAGGTGTGAGGAGTGATGTGAGGAGTAGGTGTGAGGAGTGATGTGAGGAGTAGGTGTGAGGAGTGATGTGAGGAGTAGGTGTGAGGAGTAGGTGTGAGGAGTAGGTGTGAGGAGTAGGTGTGATGGAGTAGGTGTGAGGAGTGATGTGAGGAGTAGGTGTGAGGAGTAGGTGTGAGGAGTAGGTGTGAGGAGTAGGTGTGATGGAGTAGGTGTGAGGAGTAGGTGTGAGGAGTAGGTGTGAGGAGTAGGTGTGAGGAGTAGGTGTGAGGAGTAGGTGTGAGGAGTAGGTGTGAGGAGTAGGTGTGAGGAGTGATGTGAGGAGTAGGTGTGAGGAGTGATGTGAGGAGTAGGTGTGAGGAGTAGGTGTGAGGAGTAGGTGTGAGGAGTAGGTGTGCCAACTCAGAGTGAGCGGGGGTGTTGTACAACACAGGAAGCAGCAAATGTACGAACTTGTCCTGACCTGGTGAGGTCAGTAAACTGCTTCCTACACTGCAGACAAGACCTGGGCACCGTGCTCCTGCTGCTCACCTCTTCTGCCACCCCCAGCCACGGCTACTTGGCAGAACCAGGTTTCTCCCTTCCATCATGGGTAAATGATCTCCCTCCTGGTTCTTCAGGGTACTGGCCTTGCTCTCTTTGAATCCATAGCTTCGTTCCCTCCTTTCTCCTCCAAAATCTATTTTTGCATTGGCCCTTTAAATAGTGGGACTTCA